>NW_020539724.1:18918528-18923524 GCF_003426905.1 Ctenocephalides felis | reverse complement strand
AGTTCAATCTGCAGAAATATTTCAGCTATTTAAATGAAGCTGTGAAAATCAAAGATCTGATTATTATATTATTCAAGTTTTGTTCTAATATAAAGCAAATATATTGACATAAAATCAGTTTTAATATGAAAGAATCTAGAGACCTCTTCAATAATATTAAAATTGCTAAATTATTAAAGCTCAATTAAGCAAAACATTTGAGCTATTTTAAAGAACCTGCTCGATTTTTTTTAAACTTGAAAAATCTGTCTATTGTTTTAATTGGCTAACAAACGATAAATATTTGCGCTATGTATTTTATATATTCTAATATACAAAGATATTATCACATACTCATAAATGTTTTTAAAATTTATGTAGAAATTTAGTATTTATTTCTTATTATTGCAACAATTGCAACCAAATAGTTGTCCTTGTTTAACTACTTAATTAGTATTTTGACTTTATTATTTTTGTACCAATGCTCGAACAAAAATTTCAATTAACATTATATCTTATATAAAACTTGTATTTATATCTATATTTTGTATCTTTAATGAAAAATTGTATCTACAATCTCAATTGAAAATCTGATATTTTTACCGCTTGATAAAGAATCCGAAACCAGTGATTATCAAGATTATTTCATAAATACAATAGCAGAACAATTGTGTGACCTACTCCTGATCTTTCCCTGTCTATATTACAAATTTAGTCTATGAAATTATTAGTTAAGCTAATAATTTAGACAATTGTCATCATAGGTCAATTATCAACCAACAATCTTTAGGAACCAGGATTATAGTATAATACACTTTATTATTTTCAATAAGACATAGCTGGTTGCATATTACTGTAATTCCTCCGTACCAAAGAGTGCTTCTCCTCTTCTTCTGTTATCGCCAAAACCTAATTCCATTAGCTCACGCACTTCCTGATATGATAATATGAAAATCAGAAATCGTTCCTACGAATGAATTATTATCTTTCGTATATGCATTGCATATTGAGTTGATATTGCATTCTATGCACATGTAACGCTCTGTTAATTTTTTTTTGCATGACTTGGCAAGAACTCGACTTCTATACACGGACTCCGCACAAATGATATTACTGTTGCATAAGTCTAAGCAGAAATTATATGCATATTCACGCTGATAGACTTTTAGATTCTTAATCTGAGGTGAATTGAAATCATTTCTCGATGAGAGAATAAATATAGGGAGTGCCGGACACCTAAGGTTATTTATAAATAAATCAAAAATATTTTACGAAATGTTTATTAAATTATGACTTATGTTATAACAAAGTTAGAAATCAAACTAAATTAACAAAACGCATCTTTGCTAAAAATAATTAATACTATCAATCAAACTTTGGTAACACAAAATATGATTTTACAAAGTGGCACCTAGTACCGGACATTTCAAAACAACCAGCATTGAACACATATGCATTATCATCCCTACACACTCTGGAATGTCTGCACATTGTGTTTTGACGAATATTCTTAGATATTGCAAAAAAATCACTAATTATTCACCCTTTTCGCTGGGCCACACCGATGCTCTCATCTGGACCATTCATCATAAGATTTTCATTCTTTGACTAGGAAAACAAAAATGGGGGTATGTAGTGAGTATGAAAGTGGGGGTATCATATCAGGAAGTGCATTAGCACTCCATACAGAACAAAATTAATAATTAGAATAAACTACGTCAATTCTCACAAGAAATATCAATATGTTTACTGTCCGGCGCTAAGGAACGACTTAGTGTCCGGTGATAAGGGACAGACATTTTCGTTCATTTGGTGGCATATACTAAAATCGTTTAAAATATTTAATAAAATTCTACCATTTTACGGATAACAATCAAGTACTACTTGATAATAATACATGTTAAATAGAGTGTCCGGTGCTTGGTGCCGTCCGGCGTTATGGGACTTCCCCTACATGTCAAAACCGTACTTACAAAATTTGTCACAACCGTACCCAACGCATACATTTGAAAATAAACTATCGTCTACGAAAATTTGATTAACTACTCATTTTCCTTCTCGCTTTGAACCTTATCTCAAAATCAGCATAGTTCAGCTATTGTAAGGACTGTCACTATCGTATCCTGGCACAACCGTACCCAGTCTCTCCCACTAGTATTTTTTTTGCATTTATATTGTACGATAATTAAATAAATGCAAATAAAAACTTAGCATTGTATTTCAAGAGAATATAATAATTAAGATATTAGCAAAATATCTCAATTTATGACAAAGTTAAATTATTTTGTACCATTAGAGCTAATGTGATTTTAATCACATGTCATGTGTTAAGTATCTATCATCAAAGTAACACACATAATATGTTCAATAATAACATATTGATTAAGATATATCATAATTAATTCCCATGAATATGCATTTTTAGATTTTACTGATTGTTAATACGGATATTTATTAATTAAATTAAAAGCTTTCACCAAACAAGTAGAATTGCGTGAGTTAACTCTTTACTAAATTTGCATTCGTAATTGTTAATTAATGGTATTAAAGAATAATAATTCTTATGTACAATTATGTGTTAATCACTTATGCATTAGATTTAAATAAAACAACAACTTAATTTGAAGCGGATTTAAAAAATATATGTTTAAATTATCATTTAAATCCCGCATTTAGAAAATGAAAAAACAAAAATATAGTTAATACTTAATAAGGTATTTGGTAAAAATTGGTCACCAGACGTTGGTGGTCTGGTCACCATTTTATAGAATTCCATTATTATTTAACTGTATATTATTTTATATGGTAAAGCGCATAGATATAGAGTTGTTGATATTTGATCGTTCCACTTTCTTCTTCTATATAAATTTAAAACTTGATTAACTGGAATCTCATTTCTAAAGATTTATCTAGAACACTTGTTTGCTATTTGAACTTTACAGATTTGCTCAATCAACATACATAATGTGCATGTTTATTCTAATGGAGAGACTAGCAGAAATAGCTTGTTTGAAATCTTAAGTCTGTAGGCAAAACATTAATTTATGATTAGTTTGAATAATAGAGCTAAATCAAAATTTCATATATGATTTAGTGTATATCCAAATAAAAAGAAATCAAATATCAATCTATATCAAAACGATGAAAAATAAAAATTATAAATTGTTTCTCAATCATCAAACCAATCTGAACCTACGGAATTGAGCTCTGGGGCTATGCTTACAAATCGAATATAGCTATGATGCAGAGGATTCTTTATGTATTTGTTATTGCTAAATAAAACAGAGTTTAAAAAAAATTGTTTCTGCTATTGCTACTATGATATTTATATGTTCGATTAGATGCTTCTCACATCTTTTACTCAAATATAATTTCTTTAAATGTAATTTGGCAAATTTCGAATGTAACAATATATTTTATGTAATAATTTTTGAATGAAAGTTTATTTGTTAATTAGTCTTTATTATTTTAGTTTTTAAAAGATTCGTATTCCACTAGGCAAAATGCCACTATTCTAAGAAAGTTGTTTAGTATTGACCAAAAAGAAAATCTTGATATTTTCCGCATATTTAGTATTAAAGTTTTTATAAACACTTTTTTTATACCATATTAAGTTTCATGAATTTAGTTACAGTGTGATTTTCACAACTTATTTATAGGAAATTATTGCATTTAATCATAAAAATGATTTGTATATTAATTTTTTTGAATATTATTAATTATTATTGCAAAATGAATTGTATACTAATATGTTGCAATGCAGAGTTATCGATTTATATAAATATTCATGCAATTTCTGTTCATGTGCAAATTACGTAATTTAGACATTAATATTCCAGGTGTAATTTCATGTCAATAAAATATTCATATTACGTATGATAAAATATATTTATATGTTTTTCCATACATGTATATATATATATATATATATATATATATATATATATATATATATATATATATTAATACGTAATACGGATGTATCTCAAACATAGATGTTTTAGACTCTAAATGTTTCTAAAACTTGCATCTATGTTCAGATGCATTCAGATGAAAAACATCAATAACTAAATTTTTCATAAAGTTTTTATAAATAAAAGTCATTAGAATTGCAAATTAAAGTCCTCGTTTCTGAATTTCTTTCCATTTTCTCCTATATACTAATTTTTATAATAACCAACAAGATACTTCTATCTCTAATAATTTTAGTAAAATTTTACATTTACTCATTGTATATGACTTTATATCATTTTATTAATTTCCTGTTATACAAAACAACATTTTACTGTTTTTTTAACAGCCAAAAAACTTTAAACTTTGAATTATCATTGTAAAATATGCCACAATGAGGAATTAGATACAAATTAGAATATAACTAGAAACCAATCTAAAGTGATTCTCAGAAATAATTTATTTTGAATCAAAATTTTTAATATATCAACCAGATGTATTAATTTCCAGATTAATCAGTATGTATTCATTAGTTTTTTCGAAAATATGGCGGTAAACAGGTAATGCCAATTTCATTGGGCTTGATATTGGCAAACAAACTGGAAAAGATATTTTAAATATTCTTCAACTGCAACACGTTATAGATATAACAAAATTAAAATAAATAAATAAACATGAAAAATTTCCTTCGATAAAGTAAAGGAAGTGAATGGCGAAAAGCTGTGCAGTCCATTAGTAAAATAAATATAAATAGATAACTTCCATATACTTTTACTATAATTCCGTTCATAATTTTCCTACATATATGGTATGTTATTATTTCTCAGACGAATACACTTGGCCTTCATTATGTAATGCAAACTGCGCATATATGACATATACAAAGTTATTGTATTAACTGTGTGAAATTAGTCCCTTGCTTTTTTTAACATGAACTATAAAACATAATGTTCTGAGATTTTTATTTCCTTCATATATTTGTCTGACAATTTCATATTTCAAAGTCATTGTAACAAATATTAATGTGAATTAAGATGAAATTTTGAGATAACTAAATTTAATTATT
>NW_020539724.1:18811028-18916028 GCF_003426905.1 Ctenocephalides felis | reverse complement strand
TTTTAGTGAAGAAAAATGTCTTGATTGTCAAACGGTTCAGGTCTTGATTTGACTCATCTTCAATGCATAAAAATAATTTAAAAATAAAACACAGAAAAAACAAAAAATGATACTCTAATTAATATCACAACAACTCTTCTAATAAATATTTAATTAATAAAAATAAAAATAAAAATAAAATAAGTGCAAAGATTTACAAAGCCCTTCTCATCGAGACATATGTTTTTCGTTTGGAATGAGTAAAATTTTATTAATTTAATATTTATTAGAAATATTAATTAGAAAAGTGATATTAATTAGTGTATCATAATTTTTGTGCCTTTTCTTCGTTTATTTGTATACGTTTGACAATGAAGACATTTTTCTTCACTAAAATTGCATTAATTATTAAATGGATGCCCAAGCACAACTTTTTATATATTATGTAAAAATATTTTACTGTATTTCAGATGAAGATAGATTAAAATTCAAAGTGAAATAATAATAAATTTCAAAAGACTTTTAACATATCATGCATTGGAGAACAAAAGTATTTTCTCCAGGTAGTTTTTAAATACTGTCTTTGCATTGCATAGATTCATTCTGTCAGTTTATACTTTGTTTAGCAAGCTTGTACGCGTTTTCAAACTCAATAATTCAAAATGTAACAATTCAAAAGCAAATGCTACTAATTTGTAGATGTAGACAAATAGTTTTTTTTAAGAACCTTTGCAGAATCTCAATACTTAGATTTCCCAATATCATTTTAGCTTGACTTTCTTTATCAATAATTTGTTACGAAAAAAATATATTAGATACAAGTTCTACTTCTTGTCGTTCTAAAATTCTAATTTATTTTTATCCATTACAAATTTTATTATGATTTAACGCGTTGTTAGATGATTTTATGAAATTCTTTCGTGTCGCCGTTTATTCGAATCAGGAAAGAGAAACTTAGCTAGCAAATAAAACTATGAAGATAACACGCCAAACAGGTAATTTCTCTTTGGAGATGAACTCGCGCGCATTTTGTCGATGCCTCTTCAGACCTGTTTCACGCATAAATTTCAAGGGCCGAATCGCGGGAGATCGAGTAATAATATAAAATTCTGTGTTTGTCGGATACTAGGAATCAAATTAAAATACTTTGCTAAAGAAACCATACTCCTAAAATAAATTCTGATGTCCCGTGCATTTACCCAAAGATAAGAGTTGAATTTAAAAAAAAATCTGTTTTGGCCCATTTAGAGTTCCCCAATCGCGTCTAATTGATTAACCCCTGGGATCTCCGCTTAGAATTATCATACATTTATTGCAAAAAATCATCGTTTTTAGTATTTTACTTGGCAATGTTTTCTCTATAGAGGTCCCCTTATAAAGGGAGGTACCAGGGGGTAAACCATGGGCATGGTAGATCGGCCTTCCAAAGTTAGTAGGGGTCGGTCATATATTTGGACACTCTTGGGGCGCTCTAAATGAGCATAAACAGGATTTTTCAAAATTTGACCCAGTCTTTGTGTCAATGCACGAGACATGAGAATTTATTTTAGAGATATGTTTTCTTCGGAAAAGTAAGAGTACGGTATCTCTATCTTAAAGACAATATTAAAAGCTAAAACTTTCAGAGAATTGTTTTTTATCAATTTGGAACTATTTGAGCCCTTGGGAGCAAGAAAATTCGAAAATGTCCATATTAAGGACCATCCTAATATATGTATATATATATATATATATATATATAATGAATATATAAAAGTTTGGTTAAAATGCGAACGTTCTTCAAGTGGTTACCTTTTCATTCGTTTCATCGACTAATTTTTTTTATTCAATTTATTTAAATCTATAGAAATAAACTCAAAGTAGTAGATATGATGAAAAAGAATCCAATTACCAATACGTTTAAATTATTTTATGTTATTTATTTATTCGTTTGTATTTTAGGCCAGGGCCCTCAGGAAATATATAAAACTACCAAAATAGTATAGTAAATGTAAAGTTGACTGTATAAATGAATATACGTGTAAACGCACCACACATATATATATATATATATATATATATATGTGTGTATAAATATATATGTATATATACATATACTATATACATATAAATTATTTGCCAATTATATTTATTTATGTTTGAATATATAATATTCCCGTTAATATTTAGAAGTTTTTGACTTTTGACCTTTGTTTAATAATGTCTGCACCAATGACTATAATTTTTGTCATCTAAAATCAAGAGTAGACTGAAAAGTTCAATGAACATTTAGAATTTAATAAACGTTAATTAGTATGTAATTTCTAAAATTTCTTGAAATAACATTTATTTAAAAGCGAAGCGTTGAATATTTGCTCCATTCAGGTAAAACTTGTTTAGTTTCGTAATTTTTACAGTCTTGTATGTGTAATACACAAACACCCAAGCATACAAATGCATATATATATATATATATATATATATATATATATATATATATATATATATTGCATAGATTTATTTCAAATGCCACGGCGTACATCTTTCAAATAGCAATGGAATTATTTTACATATAAATCGAATTCAGAAATACATGTTTCTGAATATGTAGATATTAGAAATATTATATATATATATATATATATATATATATATATATATTCTAAAGTATGATGTAATCTCAATAATTTATAAAATACTGAACACTCCTATAACCTCGTTCATGTTTATATAACAAATATACATTTATTGTAAGTTTTTATGGACAAAATTATATTAACGTAAAATTCATTTTTGGATAGCGCATGGCATAAGTGGTGATATATCAGCAATCACAAAATTCAGAAATTTCAAATTAAAACCCACATTTGGCATTCTATAATCTGCTGTAAATATCATTCATTTCCTTATAATTATTTTTTGCTAATAACTATAAGGAAAATGAATGGTTTCTATTTATGACGATTCTTTAACTTTTTTGCATTAATACAAGGAAGTACTGTTTTACATGAAAACAATATGATCTATAGTTTCAAGTAAAAATGGATATTACTACTGCTCAACTTTAGTGTTAGAAGTGAGAAAAATAAGTCCGATTCCAATCCGCTACCCCCTTTACAGGGATAGTCGCCACTCGGTGTAAAAGCTCAATGCCATGAAGATTGCCACCTTCATGACCACTAATAAAATGAAAATACGTCCGAACACTATTTATATGTGCTTAACTGGCTATGTGTGATGCATTTTTAATAATTTTTAAAATGAATAAATATATTTATTCATATAGCAAATAATGATAGAAACTATAACTGTACCGGTGTGGGTGACATTGCATAAATAGTATATAAAGTATGTGACAAAATTAAATAGTGCAAATCTGAGGAATCTTACATGACAACATGTAATTTTCTTATTAAACGAATTATGCTATCACAATCTTTGTATATATATATATATATATATATATATATATACATATTATCCATGTGTATTTGAACAATTTATGTTATTATTACCAAATTTTGTCATTGCAATCATCCATGTAGATAATCAATTTTAGAAAATTTAAACCTTCAATTTGTAGCATTGCACATATATTAATTTCATATATATATATATATATATATATATATATATATATATATGTATGTATATGTATATGTATATGTGCAAGTATTAATTTATATTTCACATAAAATTGCATCGTCTCAGTCTAATAACTTTGCGACTTTCAAATACTCTCCTGTAACTTAGCAATATTTATTATTTATTGCTAAAGTATTGGTTTAAATATGTTTATGGGAAAAGATAATTGTGATCACTTTTCTTTATTGATTAATATTGAAAGCGTCAAACCATAATCTACGCAACTGACTAATGATGGTAAAACTTTCATCGAGAGAAAATAGAATAATTGTCCTGGTGGAATTTTCACCATTTTCATAATATAAATAAATACCTAAGAAGGCGTCTATTAATCACGTGATTTTTTTTAAAATTCCAAACATTTTCAAAAAAAATTAAAATTCTACAATTTTTTATGTAACTAAAAATACACGTGATGTTTGGAGGGGGAGGAGGTAATTTTGAATATCACCACGTATCACCAAGGAGGAGAGGGGTCCAAAAATCCTCAAAAAGTCGATCACGTGATTAATGGACGACCCCTAATATATATTATCACATGAGAATGTGTTAATTAGAAATTATCATAGAATTTTATCTATCTGGATTTTTTTTTCAATTTGGAACAGAAAAAAGAGCATCAGGGGGTATTCTAGTATAGAAGCATGGTTAATAATTAATCATTGTAAAAAAGAGGCAAACAATTTTTATCATTTTTTACAGCCAACCAAGCACTACTATTTTTTCTATAATTTATTTATAAATGTTACAGAAAAAAGTAGAAACAGAAGAGTTAATATTTTAAAAAATTAGCAGATGCTGAAGTGGGGAGGTCCCAAAAAATTGACACGTGATCATGACAACGATTGCAGCCCTTCTGGTAATCCAAAGTGAAAAATGAAAAATGATTGCTAATCTAGAATTTTATGAGCAGGAATTATTTTTGCTCCACCACTTCAATTTTTAGAAGTCATCCCAATGATTTCATCCCAATGTTCTTTTTTTATAAATTTTATATTAGAAAGCAACCCAGTGGCTATTCATTGCATTTAGATATATTTTATATAAGAATGAAACGCAATGGTTGTCCTATCTAATAATGATGATATATTTCATTTTATTTTCAGTAATTTCTGAACGGGCTATTTTTACTTGCAACATATAATTTCAAGTGGAGGATATCACAACTGCTTGATATCGAGTTGTTAAGAGAAGATCTTACCACGAAACCAGGAATAATCTCAAGTGAAAAATTATTATTGAAATGAAATCAGTATCATATGCGGAATGATAAATAGAATAAAGTATATATAGTTAAATGCAGTTTTGAGTCCCTCATAAAAATACTGATTGTAATAAAGAAATTAATGCTTTCTGATACTGATCTGATAAAATTGAAAATGTACAACATAAATCAGGATTGGAAAAGAAATAGTAAAGTAAAACTTTAGAAATATGTATATACATATGGGTGGCCCTTAATATGGACATTTTTAATTATAATATGGTAAGGTACTTTATCAAGAGATATTATCAGATATATGGACGTAATATCCACATGTTATAATTTTACAATAGATCGTTAAATAACTAGTTTATACTTCTGTTATCTAAAAACAGAAATATGAAAAATATTTTTATAAAAAAAATTATCACACATGGCACATTTTTACGCACACTCAGATTAAATATAACAATTATTTATAAAAATGTCATTGTTATTTTTATTATTAGATAACTTTATACATATATATATATATATATATATATATATATATATATATATATATATGATGCATGTGTTACGATGTTAAATTTGGTATGACGTGAAAGTTTGCACATTTTAGATATGGAATGGTTTTTGAAAGTTATTTGTTATTTGAAGTATCTATTATCAATCTGTATATATATATATATATATATATATATATATATATATATTTACTGGCTTGTATGTTTATTTCCAGAATTACAGAGTGTATTAAATGTCGTAAATTGATTAAATCTTCATGCATAATTGTATTATTCCATTGCTGCATTTGAAATTTATTCGGTTTGGAATTTGGTTTACTAATCACGATTTAATCAAAGTATAATTTTGAATAAAAAGTATCCATCTGTATTTATGATCATCCCGCAATTTGATGATACTTTCAACTTTAATATTGAAACTGTTAAAAACTAGATTATTTTTGAACTATATATAGAAAACAAAAAAATGTGTTTATTATTGAAAGAAACTACTACTTGCAACTAAAATTAAATTCTAATAATAAATCATCTATTATCATCAAAACTAATTCTATTAAATTGATTTCACACTCTTGCATTTTATAAACGATTTATTACATCTTATTTCAGCAATATCTCAAAGAACTATTTTCAGGACAAAAAATATTATACTATTTGATATCATGCTGTCCCAATGTATGTTGTATATTCAATATTTATTACAATTATTATAACTATATCTGTTTTTACATTCATTTTAACTGCTACTATAGTAGCTTTACAAATTTTGTATAAAGGATAAGTTCTTCTAGAAGAAACCTTAGTAGGATTTTGCAACCTTTTTCGGGCCAAATATTGCATCTATCAATAAGTTGAACTGCATATAACTAAGTTGACATGATGCTATCCGAATATTTCTGAATTTAAGTTATAAAAGTCATTTTATAAATTCACTTTAATAACGTTTTGAATGACAAAAAAAATTATAAATTCTATTTCTCAATTTAAGAAAAACCAACCGTTCTCTAAAACCTCATCAAATAAGAAAAATTTAATAGTGTCGTTCTGCATGGGTATACTTATTTTTTTTTTTTGATTTATTTTTTATAGCAAGCTATACAAAGTACATTCAGCTACATTTGTTACAGTTATTAACTTATGATATATCAAATTCACTTATAATTCTTATATCTATACAAAGAGGTAACTCATTGATACCGTCTTACTACTTCAGATATCAATTTTTTTAAATTTTTGAAGTTTGAAAATACTATTATTATTATTTTTGATAAGTCTACAAAAGTTTGCTTATTTCAAGGCAAAAATAAGTGAATCACAAGATGGTCATCAATACTAGAAAGGAGACGAAAATGCACTAAAAATAAGAAGTTGAACTTTTTATATGAGCATGTTGCATTGCAAGCAAGATTTTGTAAGAACAAGGCTCTAAGGCTTTAAAAATGGTTTCAAAATGCAAAACAAACTTTTCAAGACTAAATAAAGCTGTAATAATATCATTTTTATATTTCTGCTGATTATAATAATAGGGCAGATTTACGATTATTACCATGCATTCACCAAGATATCAAAATAGATAACCAAAGTTATGCATTGAACACGATGCATCTATAATACTAATTATAAATTTGTATGTATCTTTAGATTTTAATTCACATAATAATAATAGCAATAATGATAATAACGAAAATAAAAAATTGTACGAAAAAGGGTCGATTTATAGAAGTTTTATATAAATTGTATTTTGGCACTAACCTACGAACTTATCTTAAAAAAGATCTGATAATATAAAATATTTAGTTCTTAACAATGTATACATATATATTTACAAAATATATAGTTCTCAACAATATATACATATATATGCACAAAAAAATAAACAAATATAAATTTATTCTTACCTTGCTAAATTCTAAGCTGCAATTTATGTGCTCAAATTTATATAGTTCATTTCACTCATAAGTTGTAGTCTTTATTGTTTTAGTTAAAAAACGGTTTAAATATGTAATTATAATTTATAAATAAATAACAATAATTTACACATTCATTTATATATATATATATATATCTATTTATTTATATTATAAATGCAATGTTTACGGAAAAAACGGTCTGAATTACATATTTTACGGAATACGGAATTTTTTAAATTTTCTGTTTACATATAACGCTTTAAATATTTTCATAATCGTATTAGTCATTAATTTTTACTGATTATTTCTGTATTAATATATTTAGTTAAAATTAATTAATCTATTAGACAAATTTATAATAATAATTCATATAGGTATAATTAATTTATTTTAATAGTTTTATAATAGCGTTATATAATTTATTTAAAATCATATTTTAACGACGTGATAATTCAACAAAATTGAAAACGTAAAATTTTTAAGGTAAATGTGTTCTAATTAAATTGCATTTGTGAATTTAAATTAATATACATTGAGATTTAATCAGCCAAAATATATTAAAATTTTTTGTTTAAGAGTAATAGATTTAAAATTATTTAAATTAAAACTCGAATATATGTATATGCAGAAATTTATCGTAAAAGTTACATAAGTTAAAAATCAACATAAATTAATATAAAAAAACTTAATCAAGTGGTTTCCAATCTGTGGGACGCAAGGGGGTCTTACAGTTATTTTCAAAATAAAACTAAACCAATATAATTATTTTTATACTTATTTTGACATAATATTTTATAATATTTTTTAGCCTGATAAATAAATTATAATTTTGATTGAGTATTTATAAAATTAGATTAGAAGCAAAATCTTCTAATAAAAGAGGGCGGGGGATAAAATTGCATAATTTTTTATAAAGGTTGAAAACCACTGCCTTAATCACTTTATGCAAAAGAAAATTATTAAAATAATATAAATTTAGTATTTATAAAATGAGATTACTCGAAAATTTAAGGGGGGAGGAGCAGCATATTTTTTTCAAAAAATGACCTGATGAGGGATGAAAAGGTTGAAAACCACTGCCTTAATAACTTTATGCAAAAGAAAATTATTTGATAGTTTTAAAAATCTAATGGTACTTTTTAATATGAAATAAGAGATTTTTTTTTGGGTAAATTGAAGCAAACTTTATATGTTTAGAAAGAATGATTAGCTCGTCCAAAAGTTATACAAGACATGGCTAAATGTAAATAAATATTAATATTTAAATATAAATTTTCAGACGTTTATTTTGAGATTTAGGAAACTTATCAAACGTATCAAATTATAATGTTATAAATTTTAATAAGATAGCATATAACTTTTGAAAATATATTTAGTTTATATTTATTTAGTTTAGTGCTGTTTTAGATATATTTAAATATGTTTATGTATTTAGCTAAACTCAAATATTAAGAAAATTTGATTGATTAAATTAAATTTAAATTAAAATTTAATTTTAATAATTTTTATAATGATTAAAAAGAGAATTATATTTTTCTAATTTAATAACATTTATTCATCATAACTAATTGCTGCTGTTAATAAAGTAAAAAAGTACTATCAAAAAATGTACCAAAATTATTACAAATTTAGAAAAACTCAAATTCCAACTTTTCACAGAAACCAATTCAAATTCCACCAGATTTTGCATACCAACAAACCTTTTCACTACACTTCCAAGTAACTTCACAAAATTAAGCACAATTTTCCAATTAAATTTTTCAAATAACAAACAAAAACAGGCTTAAAATCCAAAATTATTTCAAGAAACTCCACACACCATGTCTTCGCAAAGGTAAGATGATAACTGAGAACCTATTCTCCAAAACTTGTTTAGTTTGCCAGTTCTCTAATAAGTGAACGTTGCGTTTGTATACAATTGTATGGAGACTTGTGAGTAAAGAATATTGAACGCAATGTAAGTCGTGTGCGTTAACAGAGTTTATAGGTGTTTGTTTGCAAAAGGTATGCTAAGGTATTTATTGCATTTTGTGATAATGAATTTTTTAGATGACAACAGTGATTGCAACACCCACGATTGAAAAAAAATTGAATAGGAAAATTTAATTTAATTAATTTTTTTTTATTTACATTTGTGAATTACAATCTGCCGTTCTTATACAACATTCAGTAATTTTGATGATTTATCAAATAAAGGAAAAAAGGTCGAAAGGTCACTCATTGGTGATCGATTCGATGTTGGATATGTTTAGCTTTAGATGTAGTCCTGTTGTGAATGTTGAATTAAGGACATTTAATTTATTTTTCTAACTCATATACTGCTGCGCACGCACATGTTGCGTGAGAACGTTATCAATAACCAGGCGCCAAACACAATAGGTGAGTTTTCCTGTACTTCAGTAGTAATTTTAGAAAAATAAAATGTTTAAAATGAAATTTTCATTATAAATAAATATATCCATGACTAGTAGTATTACTAGCAGTATCACCCACCCAAGAATAGGCAAAGAATTTTGCCTAAAAAGCATTAAATTAAATTTATTAAACAAATTAGAAAGTAATTTACTATCTAATTAAAATCGTAATCAATTCGATGGTTCAATCCCTGCCACAGGCAACCCTGATATCAAGCAGTTGCTATATCAATTTTCACTTAGAAATATAGATCTTAAAAATGCTTCCAAAGGAAAAAAACTTTTCCCAAACATTGTTGCATCAAATTGAATCATAAGTCAGCCAAATTAAATCAATTCTAATAATGAAATAATGATCAAATATGGAGGGATGAACCGTTGGATTGCCATCTAAAAATACGACGTAAGGAGAAGTCCCAACAGCATCTATATAACGCCAGGTTCTTATTGCTGTTAAAATATGAAAATAATAAAAAAATATATATTTAATGCCTCCAAATTACATGTTTAAACTGTTTTTCTAGATCTACAAAGCCGCCAGGACCCGCTTTTCCAAAAATTCAATCAGTTCTTCATCCAGCCAATACAAATGAATTGTTTTTTGAATCATTCAATCATTCCAATTTTCTCAAAACCTGAATTGCCATTTTGCCCCGTGTCTTCGACACGGCTGAACCTCCTTTTGCAACAACTAATCAGTAAGTCTATTCATCAATAGGAATAGAATGTTTTTTGAATCTATCAAATCTTTTGATCCGTGCTATCGAAATCGTCGACGAAAAATTGTATCCGCACATACATACATGCACACCCACAAACATGCTCATACATCCATTACTTTGCTCATAAGTTTAATTTCCGTACATTCTAGATCCTCCCCCACAAACCAAAAGGCGGTTTTCGTGGAATTACAGGCAAAGTGGAAGTATTAGTGAAAAACAAACTCATACATCAATTTTTTCTAAGAAATGCCAAAATGTTCAGAAAACTTCCATGCATAAAGATATAAAAAAATCATTTTCAATTTTTTGCGATTACAGTAACTTACACTACTTATAAACAGGAGCAATATTAGAATCAACTATGCATTAAAATTATATTGTGGAAAAATGTTTTTAAGTGTTCTAGAAGCGCCTTTGCAATAAAATTATCATGTTTATATTTTCCAACATTTTTTTAAAGTTCTGACTTTCACATGGCTTTTGCATTGATTAACGATGGCAAACTTTTAGTGAAAAAACTATTTTTACTTGAAGATATATTTTGATCTAAATTTTCAAGATGGCTTTAGATTAGATTGTCTAAAAAGCAGATTTTTTTCTCATTGTTTTGAATAGTAATCAGAACTTAAGAGTCCTATAAGCCGATTTGACTGAATGCTACGTTGATGTTACATATGGTATTATGGCAGTGACAAATTTTATCATTACAATTTCTGTAATCGGGCGAATATTTAATTGATGCAGCAATGCCGGATGAGGGCTATTTTCACTTAGAAACACATTGCTACCAATATTTTCAAGTAAAAACTGATATCACTACTGCTTGACATCAGGCTTCTCGAAGCAGGATCGAACTAGGGACCTCTTGTTGGGATCCAGTCGCTCTATTTTCACACCAATGAGCCCAAAATGCAGGTTTGAACGCTAGTCTTTGCCACCAACCACATCAACACGAACACTCATGTATTTATCTAGATCTATTTATATGAATATACCTGTATAGACAAGTATAAATGTTATTGAGGTGTATCTTTCTATGTTTATCTTCAGTAGAAAAGTTCAAAGCTGCAATTATGTTCGCATTCCAAGCAAAGTAATAAATAACTATTACACCCATGCACAACGATGCTATATCAGTATCGCATCTATTGTGTGAGAATCTGCATTCCTAGACACGAGTAAATGCTGATCCACGGGCGATACAGATAAATCGGTTTTTATAATTATATATATATATATATATATATATATATATATATATACGAGGTGTGTTCAAAAAGTACCCGGAATTACTAACAATTAAATTTCGCGGGTCTGGAGTGTCTGATTGTCAAAATTTTTTTTTTATTGTGTTGGTATACATGCCCCTAAAGTATGATGAAATTTTCAGCTATATTCACTGTTTACTTTGTCTGTGGTAGTCGCTAAGGTTCGACGTGTTTTTCTGAGCTCGGCGATTTTTACAATGGAAGAATTGAAAAGTCAAAGAATTTGTATTAAATTTTGCGTAAAAAATGAAATAAAGTGTTGCAAAGTGCAAAAATTCACCAGATATGGCTCCGTGTGACTTTTTCCTATTCCCAAAGTTGAAGAGACCCATGAAAGGACGGCGGTTTTCCTCGATTGAAGAAAATCGCTGAGAGTGCTCAAGGACATATCAAAAAGTGAATATCAAGGGTGCTTCGAAAATTGGAAAAAACGCTGGCATAAGTGTATTATATCTGGGGGGGACTACTTTGAAGGGGACCACATTAATGTAGACGAATAAATAAACATTTTTTTGAAAAAACGAAAATTCCGGGTACTTATTGAACAGACCTCGTATATATATATACTGAATAAAATGGAAACTCTTACAAAAATATTTTCTTCATGGAATAAAATGATTTTATTTTGTAATAAATTCATAGCTATAAAGTATTTTACTTCGTCTCTGATACTGTTCTTTTTTGCAGAAAAGCTTTCAAACTTTTTAAAAATTCTGCGAATCACTGGATATACAGCATCTCATCTTTTGAAGATGCAAGATGCTCTAAACAAAGACGTAATATTAAGATACAAAATTAAGAATGATCACCATCTCGCTTTTATAAAACTTCTGTTTTCTATTAGTAAGAACCTAATTCAGATACAATTTTACATCATCATAATCATTGAATAGTATGTCGTACAAAGACTTAGTATAAATCTAAACAAAAAGTGATCAGAAGATTCAAAGAAGGATCGTATGGTGGATATTGGCAAAACATCCCAACCAAGCTCCAATAATTTTTGCCGACTGGTCGAAGATATGTGATGTCAATACTGGAGAAAATCAGCGTTTCGAAATGCCAATTTAAGCCTCTTTTTTCAACTACATTGTTTAATAGTTGCTCTACAAAGTTGCTTATGAACCGATTTCGCCGCACAACAGTCCAATGTTATCGCAAGGCTATGTTACGAAGAACTTTCTATACTAATTGTTCCAGATATTGACAAAAGCCATATGGTTGCAGTGCATTCAAGCATTTTATCAGGTTCTCAGATAGAAAAACCTAATCTAGAAACCCCACAAATGCAAAAAAACGAACTTAGATAACAGGATCTTTCTGATCCAGTTTCATAACATACAAGTGACGTTGCAGTTTAGGTGTAGAACTGCCTGAATGCACAGCAAACACATGGCATTTTTATAGTATTCAGTATAATTCAGTAGCATAATGTATGGAAGTTAGAACGTAACATGTCATAACGTTGGTCTGTTATGCGGCAGAATTGGCCCATTAATGTAGATGTCAGAATTTATTATTCGGTTAGTAATAACAGTCCAAAGACAATTCTTTATCATCATAAACAACTTGAATTGGAACTTGAAACAACGATTTTCCTTTTTGAGTGAAAAAACACCAGAACCAAGTTTGGCAAACCAATTTTGATACTTCCGTTTTTCAGGCTTCATCATCTTAAATAGTAAGTCTACCAGCTTACTTGTATACCTATCCTCCTGCTTATCTGTCTACCATCTTATTTGTGTACCAGTCTACCACCTTATTTGAATATCTATCCTCCTACTTATCTTTCTATTTGCCTACCTGCCGATCTTTTTATCTGTCTATTTGTCCAAATGTCTACCTATCTATCGTTCTATCTGTCTATCTGCCCACTTGTCTGTATGTCCACCTGTCTACCGGTGTACTTGTAGACCTGTACCGGTCTTTCTGTCCACCTGTCTACATATCTATCTTTATATCTATTTATCTGATTATCTGCTTGTTCACTTATCTAGCCTTTTACCTGTTCACCTGCCAACCCGTCTTTCTGTCTACCTAGTCGAAAAGTATATACTTAGACAAATAATTAATTCTATTCAAACTATGAAGATAAAATTCGATATTCCGATATTTTTTTCAGGGTAGGACTTTGCTATGAAGTAATAATAAATATTATTAAAATTACTTTCAATGACATAAAAATGACTTTTCCTGTTCGACGTAAAAACATTCTTAAGAAATGCCAATTTGTCAAAAAAACAATAACTGAGAAAACTCATTTACCACTAAAAAACATCAAAATCTGCAGTTATTTATTCTTGGCGTGACTTTGAAATAAATTCAAACTATTTGGAATAAAAATTATACAAAAATACTTAGTTTTTAGTAGAAGTAGCACGAACCCTCAAGTGACTCAACAAAATTTTGGAAGTAAATAGTTATAAATTGAAAAAACAATACATCCAGGGCTCAATTAGCTATCATTCAGCAATTATTTTGAAATTTATTGTAATGTTTGTGTATCCAATACGGAATACCGTCAATAATTTCTGGTTCATATTAAAACCTTCAATCCTCAGATAATTACAAGCAACTTTCCCAATCGCCACTAAAATGTTTGTAAAAGATATAACGAGACTAAAATCAGTTTGTATTTGTATCAGTTTTTGGCATCATCACGATTTTTTAACATTATCACGATTTCTGTGTCAGTAATATGCGTATAACATGAGTTAATATATTCATAACACATTATGTACAAATTGTCATAACGTTTTTAGCCAATTATCCGAAATAGAGTCATAGTCACAAGTAAGCACTTAATGTAAATTTCCTCTATGGTTAACAGTAAAAATAAATTGAGGAACTCGAACTTAACGACTTTTCTATGTCGTGCGTTTGGACGAGATATTACCATTAAAGTGATAACGTAAGGAAAACGACACTGTGGGTGGAATATTTAATTGAGTTTTAACACGATAGAATGTGATTTGGGTTAATAAGAAGACAGAGAACAATTGATTTATATAGTAATGTGATAATAAAAAAAATCCGAATCGCTAATTTTATGTTTTCTCGACGTTTCGAGCCATTCTGAATCGAATGAGACCAAATTTGGAAAAAGTATGTGTGTGTGTGTGTGTGTGTGTGTGTATGTGTGTGTGTGTGTGTGTGAACAGATTTTTTGCCGTAAATCGACGTTTTCTCCCAAAACGGTTGGACCGATTTCAAAAATTTAAAAGCCATTTGATGTATCTCGATGAGGACTATCGTTCCTGAGTTTTGTGCGGCGATCGGCCGGGCCGTTTCTTTGTAAATTGCAGAAAAGTGAAAAATTTTTCGTCCTCGTTTTAGCCCGCAATTCTGAATCGATTCTGAAAATTCAAAAACCGTTCGAAAGATATTGGTTGGGAATCGTGCTGATTAGTTTTTGGTAAAGATCGGCCGGGCCGTTTTCTTGTAATAAAGTTTTAAAAAAAAAATTTTTGACGATTTTTATGATTATTTTTTTGACGATGGATACCATAGTTTTCTAGGTCATACTAAAATATTACGGCCCTACGACAACTGGTTCAACTTTAAAAATTCGTCAAAGTTTGCAAAAATCAGTATGGTCTTTTTGGCATTTGTCAAAATTAGACTTTTGATCGACGTTTTCTCAAAAACGCCTGAACCGATTTTAGAAATTTAAAAGCCATTTGATGTATTTCGGTGAGGACTATCGTTTGTCAGCTTTGTGCAACGATCTGCCAAGCCGTTTCTTTGTAATTTGAAAAAAAGTGTTGAACTTTTCGTCCACATTTAAGCTCATCCTACCGAACCGATTTTAAAAAATCAAAAACTGTTCGAAAGATATTAGTTGGGAATGATGCTGATTAATTTTAGGTGAAAATCTACCGAGCCGTTTTCTTGTAATTAAATGTTGAAAAAAATTGTTAAATTTTGTTCACATTTAAGCTCATCCTACCGAACCGATTTTGAAAAATCAAAAACTGTTCGAAAGATAACATTTGGGAATGATGCTGATTAATTTTAGGTGAAAATCTACCGAGCCGTTTTCTTGTAATTAACTGTTGAAAAAAAGTGTTAAATTTTCGTCCACATTTAAGCTCATCCTACCGAACCGATTTTGAAAAATCAAAAACTGTTCGAAAGATATCATTTGGGAATGATGCTGATTAATTTTAGGTGAAAATCTACCGAGCCGTTTTCTTGTAATTAAATGTTGAAAAAAAGTGTTGAATTTTCGTCCACATTTAAGCTCATCCTACCGAACCGATTTTGAAAAATCAAAAACTGTTCGACAGATATCATTTGGGAATGATGCTGATTAATTTTAGGTGAAAATCTACCGAGCCGTTTTCTTGTAATTAACTGTTGAAAAAAAGTGTTAAATTTTCGTCCACATTTAAGCTCATCCTACCGAACCGATTTTGAAAAATCAAAAACTGTTCGAAAGATATCATTTGGGAATGATGCTGATTAATTTTAGGTGAAAATCTACCGAGCCGTTTTCTTGTAATTAAATGTTGAAAAAAAGTGTTAAATTTTCGTCCACATTTAAGCTCATCCTACCGAACCGATTTTGAAAAATCAAAAACTGTTCGAAAGATATCATTTGGGAATGATGCTGATTAATTTTAGGTGAAAATCTACCGAGCCGTTTTCTTGTAATTAAATGTTGAAAAAAGTGTTACATTTTCGTCCACATTTAAGCTCATCCTACCGAACCGATTTTGAAAAATCAAAAACTGTTCGAAAGATATCATTTGGGACTGATGCTGATTAATTTTAGGTGAAAATCTACCGAGCCGTTTTCTTGTAATTAAATGTTGAAAAAAAGTGTTACATTTTCGTCCACATTTAAGCTCATCCTACCGAACCGATTTTGAAAAATCAAAAACTGTTCGAAAGATATCATTTGGGAATGATGCTGATTAATTTTAGGTGAAAATCTACCGAGCCGTTTTCTTGTAATTAAATGTTGAAAAAAAGTGTTAAATTTTCGCCCACATTTAAGCTCATCCTACCGAACCGATTTTGAAAAATCAAAAACTGTTCGAAAGATATCATTTGGGAATGATGCTGATTAATTTTAGGTGAAAATCTACCGAGCCGTTTTCTTGTAATTAAATGTTGAAAAAAAGTGTTAAATTTTCGTCCACATTTAAGCTCATCCTACCGAACCGATTTTGAAAAATCAAAAACTGTTCGAAAGATATCATTTGGGAATGATGCTGATTAATTTTAGGTGAAAATCTACCGAGCCGTTTTCTTGTAATTAAATGTTGAAAAAAAGTGTTACATTTTCGTCCACATTTAAGCTCATCCTACCGAACCGATTTTGAAAAATCAAAAACTGTTCGAAAGATATCATTTGGGACTGATGCTGATTAATTTTAGGTGAAAATCTACCGAGCCGTTTTCTTGTAATTAAATGTTGAAAAAAAGTGTTACATTTTCGTCCACATTTAAGCTCATCCTACCGAACCGATTTTGAAAAATCAAAAACTGTTCGAAAGATATCATTTGGGAATGATGCTGATTAATTTTAGGTGAAAATCTACCGAGCCGTTTTCTTGTAATTAAATGTTGAAAAAAAGTGTTACATTTTCGTCCACATTTAAGCTCATCCTACCGAACCGATTTTGAAAAATCAAAAACTGTTCGAAAGATATTAGATGGGAATGGTACTGATTAATTTTAGGTGAAAATCTACCGAGCCGTTTTCTTGTAATTAACTGTTAAAAGAAAATTTAAGCCGTTTTTCATGGAACTTTTTTCGGCGATATACATCATGGTCTTATAGAACTTACTGTAATATTACGTCCTTACAACAAGTAGTTTAATTTTAAAAATTCGTCAAACTTTGCTAAAATTATTATCGTTTTTTTTAAAGTAGGATTGATGAAGTATATTATTTACACATTTTTTTGATCAAGTCGATTATTTACACATATCGGGAAGTTCATGTAATTTGCCTCAAGGCTAAATACCAAACCAATTAGTTTTCAAGATGGAACTGGTAATATACATGGTTTATAACTTATGGATTCATTTATAACTTATCTTGATAAAAATTGCTTAAATTCTCAAAGATTTGCCTAAGTTGTTTGTATGTCATACTCCTTGTTCAACCCTTTATAGATTGACTTGAAATACCGTGAAATAAAATCATAAAACTGTATGCTTCATTTTATTTGTATAAAAAAGATTCTGTAGCGATTCGTCTAAAATCTGCATAACTATACGCATGAATGATTTAACCGAGTTACTGTAAAAAGTAATAGATTTTTCAAAAGGTAATATCGAAAGCTATTGCTTATATATATATATATATATATATATATATATATATATATATAAGCAATATATATATATATATATATATATATATACCGCTAGATTTCTTTTTGTGAGAATTTTTGAAGAGCAAAATTTATGCCAACAAGCCGAAGGCCAAAGATGGTTCTAAGTAGAAATATTATTTTTGGAATTAAATAGAAAAAGTTAAAAAAAAATCAATTACAAAAAAAAACATCTGGAAAGGACAACTATTGGGTTGCTGAAATGTGAAAAAATAATTTCTAAATGTCTTTATGAAAAAGTCCATATAGAATGATAAAAGATCCATATAGAATGATAAAAGATAATATTTGAGCTAAAATGGCAACTATACTGCCCGATATGCTGGTGAATGTAATGGAAACGCCAAAAAAAGCAGTTTTTTTATTCGAAACAAAAGGAATCATTTGATTGATGTTGTTTTTGGAAAACAGCTCAAAGAAATTTAAAAAAAGTCATTTTGATAATAAAAACAAATTGGAATCCATTGACGCAAAAATATTTGTTTCATTTCAAATGGCGTTACTTATGTTTACGTGACCAAGATACTGAACTGTTTGAATAAAGGTTTTCCTGAAAGGCTAAAATATTTTTTACTTGTGATTTTTAGCAGAATTACTAGTTATTTATTTATTAAAACAACCTTGGCTGTTTAGTGCAGCAGATCATCATCCACCAGGAGTTTTTTTGATTATTTTTTTGACGTATATAAGTACATTGGTCATATATAATTTATCAATCAACTTTACAATTTTATGGTATTGACTTGGATATAAGTATATAGCTCTATATATCTATATAAGTATATATCTATATATTCTTTTTCTAGTCAATATATTAGGAGTTTGAAAATGCAAAAAACCCTTGTTTCTGTAAGCTTGAAATTTTTACAGATATTATTCATTCATTAAGAAGTTAAAAAAAATATACTATATAAAAATTAAAAAATAAAATTATGGCCAAAATTTATTTAATTGACAACATCTGACTCAAGTAAAGTGGCTATAGCCACTTACCCACGACCAAAGCTTTATCCAGTATTTATTCTTCGGAATGATTATTGTATAAAACATGATTATAAACATTAGTATTGTTGATTTTATGCACATCATTGATTTTATGTGAAAGTTGTATTTATAGAATACTATTCATAAAATAACTAGTTGTAAATGGCATTTGTCTTAAGATAAGTTGCATGAACTTGTAGAAATGGAAAATAATTGGGTTATGACATGGATATTATTTGTAAAGAATTGGAAATTAAAGAACTAAGAACGGAATTATTCTTAAAGTATTGAAAACTTCGAGAATCGTTCTGAAACTAATCCTTTCATCGGTAATTTTTTCTTATATAATAATTGTAGGAGGTTGTGTCAAGTGATGAGTAACATAACTCCATAATTTTTACATCCCACATCAAGAACATCACAAATATTCAATAGCGCTTTATATTTTTATGAATTCATCCATTAATCATGCATATAATAACTGTAAATAAAAGATTTCTGTATTGTAAGAAACAACATCATGACTATATTGAAAAAAGTCAATAGTTCACCAAAACAAAAATTGTAATAAATGAAGAAACTGCCAAACTGGTAACAAATGGTAATAAATGGTAAAACCAAAATAAAAATGGAAAAACTACTTGATACAGACTCCAAAAACTATTAGCATAATATAGACGATGATTTCTTAGAAATTAATACCTACTAATAGCATTTAAAAATGCAATCCAATCGACCTATTTTAGTAATTTTCTTCAGAAGTACGATGATATTATCAACTCTAATGCTGTATTGAAAATATAGTTTTTAGTAAAAATCTATATCGCTACTGCTTGATATAAGGTTGCACACGTCGTGGTATTTGAAATCAGAAGCTTGTGTTGTAAGGTCGAGGCTATACCACCTGCGCTACGAATTTCCCTAAATCAATATAAGTTATTTCATTTTGTATAAAATTCAACCAATCAATTTTTGAATATTTTATTTTTTTTAATTTTGTCACCTACAAATGTGTTCCATATGAGCTCATACAAATTACCATCTTGTATTCACAGTTTAGGTTTTCGCGAAATATTTATGCGAATAAAGAGCTTTTATTAATCTTAAATATTATATAGGTATACTTGCTATTTGAAATACTTTATAAATATTTTCTAATATAAATATTTTATATTATCTAACAGAATCTATTTTCCGCATGCCAGTAGACCTAATTTACACCTACTTTATATTATTATTATTATACGCCTTCCAGTCACCAATTGCCAACAACTGATCTAGAACATTTTAATGCTGGAAAAACATATTTTCTCCTAATTCTTCGTAATAGTTTGGATAACTGTTTCCGAGAAAATCTAGTTCCGCTTGAATAAGTAAAAACTCGAGCATAAAAATCAATTGTCTTTATTGAAGAAGAAAATTATGGGAACTCAACAGAGTGTCTTTCGAAATACCACCAGTGGATTTTATTTGCAAAATTTTAATTGCAATACAGAAATTTCATGAAAATATTTTTTTCACTCTATATGTTTATTCTATATGTTTTTTTATAAAGATATTTAGAAATTATTTTTTCACCTTTTTGTAGATTGCTATTACAAAGCAACCCAATAGTCCTGTCCAGTTGTGATGACACTTCAATTTTGTAACTTTTTTCTCACCATTTCCAAAAAGTAAATTTCTACTTAGAACCATTTTCAATCTATATTTCCAAGTAAAAATGGATATCATTACTACTTGATATCAGGTTGCCTAAAGAAGGGTTTTAAATTTTGAACTTGTGATAACAGGACCGAAGCTTCCACAAATTAAATTATAGAAAATTTATTTATTTTATATATCATTCTATATTAATTAAATTGAAAAATCAATAGCTTTTATGTATATCACTAAAACTAATCTGGACTCTCAACTAATATTTTTCGAATAGTCTCTTGAATAGTGTAGAGATTTAGCAAATATTAAAATTTTGATGATAAATTATTTGTTTAATTACAAAGAAATGCTCTGGCTGATCTCATCCAAAAACTACTCAATATTCTAAACTAATATTTTTCGAATAGTTTCTTGAATAGTGTTGAGATTTGGCAATTATTAAAATGTTGATGATAAAATGTTTAATTACAAAGAAACGCTCTGGCTGATCTCTTCCAAAAACTACTCAGAATCCCCAGCTAATATTTTTCGAATAGTTTCTTGAATAGTGTTGAGATTTAGCAACTATTGAAATTTTGATGATAAAATGTTTGTTTAATTACAAAGAAACGCCCTGGCTGATCTCTTCCAAAAACTACTCAGAATTTTCAACTAATATTTTTCGAATAGTTTCTTGAATAGTGTTGAGATTTAGCAACTATTAAAATTTTGATAATAAAATATTTGTTTAATTACAAAGAAACGCTCCGGCTGATCTCTTCCTTGGCGTGTGTGTGCGGATACAAACTTTTGTCGACGATTTCTGGAACACGGATCAATCGATTTGAATCATTTAAAAAACATTCGATCCGTATTGATAAGTAAACGTGTTGATTAGTTTTTGGCATAGGCAGGTCTAGCCGTTTCAAAAGTACGCGGCAAAAAGGACCAAAAATAGTGATTCAGTTTTTGAGAGAACGAAGCGTCCGATTTGAATAATTCAAAATAACAGTTTACTAATATTGACTAAACGAAGAACTGTTCAAATTTATGGGAAGGAGGTCCAGCGGTTATAGACTCTCAATTTTTTTGGGTTTCGTACTAAGATTTTTAATTACGGTACGGGAAGTTCCAGCAATTTGCCTTAAGGTGCAATGCCATACACCCCACTAGTTTATTATTATTTCAAAAATGTTGAGTTATTTTCGATAATAGTATTCTGGAAACAGATGTTCGCGCCTCCCTTAGATCAGCCTGGTGCCCCCCTGAGGGGGTGCGTCCCACAGGTTGGAAAACGCTGGATTAGCGTTTTCCCAAAAAAATTGTAAAAATCCGATATTATCGTGGCGAATAACGTGTTAAAAGCATTAAATCTTATAAGTAACACTTACCTGTTCATGTAAAGTAATAACTTGAATATTAAATTTGACACATGGGGCCATGGCGCCAACCACAAATAAGTCATAATTAACTTATTTGTTATTAACACACACTTTTCAAATTTACTATATCAAATTTGAAATACAACCATAACTTCTAACGGTATTGAAATTAAAAAAAAATACATCTTGTTTTCGCAGGTAATTTGTCAACAAGTTATACATAGTTTTATAACAAAGACGCCATTTTTGTAATTATCTTTATTGTTTGACAACAACAAATTTAACGCCATAATAATGACCAACCAAATAAGAGCAAATTAAGTTAAGTACATACTTGAAGTAAGCTAAGATTTGCTTGAGTTTTTTTTTTCAAAAATGTATGGATTAGGTTTTTATTAGACTATTTATGACTAATTAGATAAAACAAATCACAATTATCATTAATTTTTTAAAATAAACCTAGAACAAAAATTAGATTTTATATTAAAACACATGGGTGCTTCAGCTGCGTGTTACCTGATGGCGCCACTAAGCTCAGCACTAGGCAGGCATGCCACTAAAAATATATTAATATAAGTAATTTGATCATAATTTGATTCAATTTTATAAGTTATAAAGTTAATTTAATTTAAAAGTGTGTAAATTAAATGTAATTCAATTAACTATTTCCCCGCTAATTTATCTAATTTGTTTCCTAACAGGTGGCAGCATGTAAAATTGACTCAACACGTTCTTGAATGTTCAAGATGGCCGTCATTGTACTACAGGGCGTTCATGTATAAATCATATATTCATTCGAATTTATTATGATTCGCGTGTTTATCGAAATTAATTATAAAGATTTCGTATAAATTTAATTAACGTTCTGTAAAACAGATCATATAAACGTTTATCCACTCATATCAGTGTGTGTGTCATTTTCCTATGTATTTGACGTTTGAGTCAATGTGTGAGTATTGTTAAAGGATTTTGATAATGTGCAAAAACAAAGTCGAAAAAATCAATCGACAGTGCGAGGACATGGGGGTATTGTAAACGCATGGAAAAGGTGAGCTAATTAAGTCATTATTGAATAAAGATTGAATTTAAGGAAATTTTATTAGAAAATGAAGGACGTCGTGTAAAAATGTCGCATTATGATTATGGTGCATTATGAGTAATGGATTTTTGATGCAGTTTAAAGGATTAGCGGCTCAATATGGCAAATACATATATATACAACGATAAAATTTCTTAAATGTTTTTTTTTTGCATATTTTATTTTTCAAAAAAATAATTCTGCATCAAAATTAAAAATCCATTGTTAACAATTCATTGTTTCTAATGCGCTCTAAAATTTATTTACAGAACATAAAATAATATTGGTTGATGCGGTTATTATAAAATATTTTAATTATACAAAATTATTAAAATTAGCAAATTATATACATATTTATTTAACAAATTACGAACCACATGATTGTTCAATTATAATTTCAATCCAGATATTACAATATTTCATAGCTAAACAATTAATCCAGTGACTTCCAACCGTATTTAATCGCATTCCCGTTTTTTGAAAAAATTATGCTGCGCCCCCCTCAATTTTTCTAATAATCTAACTTTATAAATTAATTGATATTACAATTCATTCATCAGGCAATTCATTCATCAGGCTACATATTTGTATAAAATATTATATTAAAATATACATAAAACTAATTAATAATTCTTTTATGTTTTATAACATATCGACGTTCTTGTTTTTTCTTTTAAAAATATTATTTTGATAGTAGTGCCTCTTGGCCTCTTGCAAGAACCTCGCGCCCCACAGGTTTGGAAACCTGAATTAATCAGCATTATAGATTTATTTTTATCGATCCTAACAATTTTTTTTAAATATTCAACTACAGTTTTTTAATGTATAATTTATCCAGGTTTTTAACTTCCCGAAGGAGAAGATAGTTTTCGCAAAAAAATCCCTAATGTTGCTAATTCCTTTGCTAATTTTATGTTTTCTCGACGTTTCAAGTCATTCTGTATCGAATAAGACCAAATTTGGAAATAGTAGGTATTTGTGTGTGTATGTGAGCCGATTTTTGACTTTTTGTCGACGATTTCCTAAAAACCTCTGGCCCGAGTTCAAAAATTTCAATTTCATTCCATAAAACTCGATAATGTCTAACGTTTATAAATGTTGTGCTACGATCAGTCGAGCCGTTTCTTTGTAATTAGTAGCAAAGTGTAAAATTTTTCGTTCACGTTTTATCCTACAATTTTGAACCTATTTTAAAATTTCAAAAACCATTCGAAAAATATTGGTTGGAAATCCAACCGGGCCGAGATGTTTCTTTGTAATTACGTTGAATTTTTTCGACGATCTTGATGAAACTTTTTATAACGTTAGAGATCATAGTCTAAAATAACTTACTAAAATATTATAGGTCTATGACAAGCGGTTGAATTATAAAAAATCGTCAAAAGTTTAGAATTTTGCCCCGCGTGGGGGTCTAATCAGAATCTGTACATGCACTTATGCACGTTCCTAGGTGTTGCGTAGTAGCTATTGATTGCAGTTTACGTTAACATTTAAAGAAAATACATTTTTAGACCCCGAAGCGAATTAAATTAATTTTGGTAAATAAACCAATTTAATTTATACAATTACATATATTATAAGTATACTTGAAAGAATGCAATTGAAAATCGTTGTGGTTATTTTTTCGAAATAAACAGCTTAACATTTTACCTAAATAGCTGAATATCAATTCTTAGTAGTTAGAAATTTTTACCATATCTTTGCGTTTGAAAGATTTCAGAACATTTTGGCATACCTTACAAAAAATGAATGTGTGTCTGTATGTGTAGATACAACTTTTCGTCCACGATTTCGGGCGTATGAATCAATCGATTAGAATTATTTGAAAAACATTCGATTCCTACTGATGGGGAAACGTGCTGATTAGTTTTTGGCAAAAACTGGTCTATCCATTTCAGAGATACGAAGCAAAGAGTGCAGAAAAAGGAAATCAAGTTTTGAAAATATACCTGAAATAAATAATTTTAACCTTGCAATTTTTGTGACTATAACATACAAAGAATGTAAGTTACCGTATTTATAATAAAATATTTGAAAACATTTAATATTCTTTGAATATTCCATTACGCTACGGGAAGTTCCAGCAATTTACCTTAAGGCACAATGCCACTTACTATTTATTTAACTACAATTCATCGAAAATATCTACAACTTATCCCATTTTTTCTATTTTGAGTTCGTTGAACTATATTTTCCCATGGGGGCGCCATAGAAATTCTGCCTTCCCCCTTTGTAGCACCATAATTGAAACTTTAGAACATTTAATGTTTGTCTCATTAATTCACAACCCATTCATTCATTTATTCTCTTTTTAAACTTACTGGCGTCCCTTTATTTTCTATAGCAGTCTTAATCCTTATTTTAAGTCTCCCCATAAATTTTAATATGTTAGGACAACCATACTGGAAAATCCTAATGGATTAATTATGCTGGTTGGACATAGTTGGAAACAGATATAATTATTTACACTAACAATGTTTTTTTCAATTAATTTTAAAATTTGGCTGGGATCGATTTCTTAAGAGTTGCAATAGTTTTAAAAATACTCAAGGTAAGAATATGTCACTATGCAATCGACCAGTCGTATTCTTATTAGAATCTTACTTATTTTATGTTACTTCAACAAAAATTATCCCTATTACCGAATTTATTCATACCCCAAGATTTTTATCCAAATTGATATTGTTTTTATCAAATGAATGTAGACTGTACCCACATCTACAATTCATAAGTTCCAAATTTTTTAATATCCTATCCCATACTTTTTAATATCCTATTTTATGTCCTGCCTTTGTAATTTATTTATGGTCTTAGCAGTAATTTGTAATTTATTTATGGTATTAGCAGTATAAGAAATTCAGAAAAAATAATATAGTATTTGCCTTAAAGGAACATATCACACTTGATTTTACTATTTAACATAATTGCTTCAATAATTTAGTCTATAATTTTCATAATCTCGTACGAATTAGTTGCTTTTTACCAATTACAATTTCTAAAGTATATTTTTCTTACTAATAATTTAATAAACATTATTGTTTATGTTTAATTCTTAGGTGAATTAATTTGTAAAATATAGTTTATATGAGCACTCTTCAATCTAAGATCAACTTGCTAATTATTCCATATCCAATGCCAAACAAATGAATTTTTGACACATTCTAAATCTTTTTTTTTTCAAGTAGAAATATTGTTTTATTGTTAAATAATTTAGTAAAGTAAACCAAAATGCGGCATGCGTAAGTTTAAAAAGATAATGTATATGCAATGTTGGTCTTGTTGCTTTATTTATTAAACTGAATTATATAATTCCATCTGCCAAATATATACTTGTTGACTGTATCGTATATTATTTTAATTTCTGGCACATCTCAGTTGCTTTTCGGCAATAATAATGTAGACATTACATTTTTCTTGTATATTATATTCTAATATTATCTAAGCTCATAATTTCAGCTAAATTCAAATTTCAAGTGAATTGACATTTCTAGCAGATGACAGTTCAAATGTTTTCAATGTCAAACAATAATAAGTGTTGTTTTTGTAATTTTTGTCATTTATTTCTACAATATTACTATAGTTTTATTGTTCATTAAATCTTAAAAAATTTCTTTGACAAACTCTAAAAAGATTCATCAAAATCCGAATAACCGTTTAGGAGAAGTATCAAATCATACACCCGTATAGAAGAATTTTATATATAAGATTATAAATAACTACTAACTATTCAATTTCACTTCGGTCGGGTAATTTTAGGTAGTAGGTCCAGTAGTAAAAATTGAGTATAAAATAAATTCACAGAAAGAGAACAAATATTATTTCTTCTAGAGCTCAGACATCAAAATAAATGTCAATATGCCAATATCCAATATCAGTAACAAATGTAATAATATATTTATTAAGTATTGACCCTATTTCTTATGAGCAAATATCAATATTTGGCTCAAAATCTCTTTTAATATAGAAGAGGAATGAGATTATTTGATCCACTTGAATTCTTTATTACGATTGGCAATACATTTGCAGATGTTGTTTATATTTTGATTATTTTATATGATAATATATCTCACTTTACTTTATTCGAATCTCTTTTTCTGCAATTTTAAAAATATCGCAGAGATTTGCGAAAACTTACGTACGTGGCCTTAATTGCACAAAGAAAGTTGTGTTGTGAGAGCGCAAGTTTTGCGTTCTTTGCGGATAATCCAATTTTAACTAAATATGTAGTAAAGAAAAAATTGGTACAGGTAAATAACAAACATGAATTGTTAAAATGATTTTAAATGATTGGTAAATGATTTTAAATCAAATTACTAGAGTATTACAAATTATAGTATGATTGATTGACAAACTTCATATTTACTTGCCAATGGTACAGAACATGAATTTAGTAAGGAGCAAGTATTATGCCGTCACACAATTTCACAGCATCCAATTTATTTGATAATGTTTTTTATTAGGGGTAGTCCCCGAGTGCCGGACACCTAAGGTTATTTATAAATAAATCAAAAAATATTTGACGAAATGTTTATTAAATTATGACTTATGTTTGATAACAAAGTTAGAAATCAAACTAAATTAACAAAAATGCAACCTTTGCTAAAAATTAAATTTAATAAACTAATAAAATAGTATTCTATTTAATTTTATATGCATATCATATTTGCATAAAATCTGATAATAGTTAAAAAAAAGCAATTCAAATCTAAATTCGCTTTGTTAAAAACTTGTTGTTTTTAGTTTGAAAATTTATATTTTACTATTCTACTGAGAATTTCGAAACAAAAAATACTTACAAACAATAATTATCTATATTATAATACTTACTTTTTTATTATATTAATAATTATCAGTTATATTATCCTTTTTTTTTCACTTTAATAAATTAAATATATTCTGAGGCTGCTGAGAGTTGCTGAAGATCGGAGAAAAAATAAACTTTTCGAAACAATAGTAGTTTAGAAAAAATGTTTTTTTTAATAAAAATTTATAACTGGCAAAAAAGCGATATAGATAAAAATAATTCATCTATATATTACTAATTTATATATGGATGTGTGTAGGTATGAACAAACAAAAGCGCCTGTAAAACCTACAAGTGCAAGACCTACTTTAAATCTCCACTTTCTTTTTGCCAGTAACTATAATTTTACATACTTATGTTCATATAACACTATCTCTACGTTTATTTATATCAAGTTTAATTAAACTTTTCGTGTACATTAGTATCCACTATTTCGGACTTAATTGGAATCCATAATTTGCTCTGTTTCGAAAAATGCACGAACCACTATAGAAATTGGGTTAAAAAAATTTAAAGTCTTCATAATTTAAGTTGGGTAGGGGAGATTGGATACGGTTTTGCCATTTTTTTATGATTAAAAAAAAACTTATCCTTATAAATAGAACTGTAGTTGCAATACAGATTTTTATTTGAGAAATAAAGCTTTGTCGATTTTTTTATTTTGGTGGTGTACCTCATATACATATTTTGTTCCTAACATTTTATTAAATTCAACAGCCAAAAAGCATTTAAATGACGTTAAATGAATAAATTTTAAACAACCTTTTTATTGAATAAAAATATTCGAAAGGTAATTAATTATGACTACAAATAGAACGAAAAAGGAACTTTCTCGAACTTCTCTAATGGGCTATATATTAACTCGATATTTACATGATGATGCTGAAAAAAATTGAAGTTAAAGTAAAAATAGTTTTAATTTGCCAAAACAAAATATCTTAAATCTTTAAAATTTATAAAAATTAAAAAAAAAATCATATGAAAAATAAATTAATTTGTTTTAATCCCTTAATACTGAAAATACGATTTATAGAAAATAGTATTTTGTATTATATTATAATTTCATAAATCTATATTGTTTCAATATATCAAGAAGTTAGAATAAAATTTTGTAGAATGTAGAATACTAGCACTTATAATTGTATGTTGAATTGATTCGCTAGAACCCATTCTAGTAATACATTTCGTAGTCATCTATATTATATTTTAACAAAAACAAAAGATATGCTAATCTTTTAATACTTCATTATAATATAATAACGTAATCCTATTTTTTTAATTATGCAATTCCCTTAATCCATCAGGAAATACCTCAGTCAATCAATCTAGGTTTTACTAGATATTCTCTTATTAGTTATTACTAAATGCATATAATTTTAATGTTATAATGCTTTCGACTTGCCATATTTTTCACGTTGCCAAAATAAAATTTAGCAATCTCTTAGTACTTTCTAAAGGAGAAAGTTTACTCTTTTATAAACTTTGCCTCATGCAAACTATATTTGTGACTACTTATTTAGATATAAGTAGCATCTTGCATAATATATCTGAATAATTATTCTTCTTATTGTTCTGATTGCTGTTTCTAAACGCAGGGTTGCTACATAATCTATTATATAAAAATAAGTCAGGTTTTCCTTCCTGACGATATAACTTCAGAACGCACGAACCGATTTCGACGATTTTGCATTCGTTGGAAAGGTCTCGGGCTCCGCAAGGTTTATAGCAAAGAAAATTGAAGAAAAAATCCAGAAAAGCGGAAAAATCGTTTTTCACATGCAGCGTCATCTCTGATACTTAGCATGTACTACAAATTAATATTTTTGTTCGACTGCTACTTTTTTTGTTTGATAGCTACTCATTGTTGTCTGCTCAGTTAATTTCATGTGACAAACCGGCATTGTGTTCACTGTGAAATTGTGCAAAAATGTAAAAAATAAGTTATTCGTTTCTTAATATTTCAATTGGAAACAATCAAATCAATCACGTGTATTGTGCAATTTTTTTTCAATTTCAACAGCAGACAATTTTTTTCTTCATCTTTTAATCACTAAACGAAATGTTACATAAAATGAAACCATCTGGTGGTGAAACGGAGTTCGCCCGGTTTGCTAGTATCTATATAAAATGATTTTATCAAAAACATCTATTTTGGTAAAATTATTTTACACATTTTAGCAATTATTAATAAGCATTTTATACCTCTCTAACGTAACTCATATAGAAAAGTAACTAATATAGAAATGAATATTTCCTTTACCTGATGTTGCTTGATATTAACTAGGGTTTGTCGGTTTTCAAAAACCGGTTTTTTGGCCAAAATTATGAAATTCGAAAACCGGTTTTTCAGTAGAAAAAATCGGTTTTCACTGTATAAATGAAAAATGACAAATATAGCCAAATATACTAGATGTAAGCAAGCGTTTTGATTCTTGGAATCATATTGCTTCAATAGCATTTGCAATCTTAACACTCTGCTATGGTTCCCAGATAGTTTTTCTGTAATCTTTTGTCTAATGTATATATTAATTTAGATTTTCATATCAGTGTATATATTAATTTAAATCAGCGTGACTTCTTTTTGAAGAAGTAACTTTCTCTAATCAAACTTCAAAAAAAAGAGTTTTTAGCCCTAGAAGCCACAAATAAAAGAACAAAAACAATATTATATGAGGCTACAAAAACATTTTCTATTTCAGGCAATTTTGTGAATAAACAAAGGACACATTTAAGTAACAAATCGATAGACGTTCTTAGTTTTTTGAAATAATATTTTGTTGAACAAAAAACTAACTAGAATTTTTAAAATTAATTAATTAAAATTGCCCGGAATAGAAAAAACTCGGAGTTTAGCTTAATTGTCTTTAAAACTAAAATTGATATTAACAAGCACATATTAACATGTATCTAATTTTTTTTTTTAATTTGATAATGTATTATTTTTATTTATTCAAAAACATTCCTATCACTATTATAAAAATACTTTTATTCTTATAGGTCAATGATGCAAAAATAACGAATAATTATTTTCTAAGTTATTTAATCCAGATAAACTTTTATTTTTTGTCCTACTAATTAAAATTAAAATAATTTTGTTTACTATCCGTAAAATTGAACAATAAATAAATTCAGTTAAATAGTGATTTAAATCGCACTAAATTGACGGATACATACATTATTATTACAGATATTCGAGCAAAAATTTATTTTCTATATAAAATTCGAAAACCGGTTAAAACCGGTTTTTTGGTAAAATTAAAATTCGAAAACCGGTTTTCAGAAATGTCGGTTTTTGTATAAACCCTAATATTAACTGAACCATGTGCATTGGAATGAATACTGAGTTTAAGTTATATATTGAGTTTTTATAATTTGTCAACTTTTATAAACAAATTTTTGTAATGAAACTCAAACTCGTCCCGGGCCAATGAAATTTTAATATTCTTTGTCCTAACTTTATATAATCATGTCCTAAGTACTTCTTATAAAATCTTACAATGAGGATTAGTGACTTATAATTTCGTAAAACAATGCTTTATAATGTTTTGTAACATCGGGTATTCATGAAAATCATTTTTCTCCTACGCGATTTTGGGTGTCTTTTGTTTTGAAAGTATTCTTGCAGATGGATGATTCAGATATATCTTATTTTAATAAGATGAAAAGGTAATGAAAGATATGATTTAAGGAGATTATTGATTGTAATAAAGATGAATTTGAATTTATTAGTATTCATTCAATATTTGTTTGTAGACAACTTGTAAGAGATAAATTTTCAAGCAAGGGTCTGTACACCTGGATTTCTAATTATACAAAATAAATATTTTTTAAGTTAAAGACAATAAATCTTCTGGAATAAAACTGCACTTAATATTACGCCATTGTTTTGGATTTAGGAGTTTTTGTAATTTTATTAGATTTTTTTATACAAATACTTCACAATTTGTGTTGAATTTATTACTGCAATGTCTATAATGCTGATGAATTTTATATTGACCCAGCAAAGCTCTGAAGAGCTATTTTCACTTGGAACCATATTGTTTTCTATACTTCCAAGTGAAAACCGATATCACTTCTGCTTGACATCAGGCTATCCGAGGCTGATATCGAACTTGTACTTTTAGATTCAAATCCCATACCTCTAATCACTAATCCACGAGGAAGCTATAATACCTAAAATACAAAAAAAAGAGTGCGCGTAAGGTTCACACGCGATTGAAGTAAAACTTATTTGCTACTGTACAAGAAGGCATTTAAGTAAAAATAAATACATCATATAACAATTTTTAATAATATTTATCAGTAATATGGTAACACTCGCGATACACACATTTATTAGTGTCAACCATTATACACATTTATATAATGATAAATTATAAATTTTATATTTATAATAGCATTAAAAATATGTATAATATTTGAAAATAATAATGTAATTAAAGTCATACTTCAAATATGACATGTTCGGTTTGTCATTGTAATTAGCATTTAGAAATGAACGTTCATTAGAGAAATGAAGTAATTGCTGATTAATAAATTCTATAATATTTATTCACACAGTGGATTATGTTAAACAACGCCTAAACAAATATTGTTTTTGCAACTTCAATCATCATGTGATTGTGTTTGAAGAACTGCATGTAATTAAAATTAACATACATTCATTGACTGCTTGTATTTTTTTTACTTTTTCGCTGATGATGAATGATGAATGAAGCATATATTAATAATAAGTGCACATGCATGAATAGACTATATCAAGTTTTATAATTATTATTAGAATTATTGTATTTAAGGTGTTCAAACAATTTATATCTTTTGCAATTCTAAAAATCTGTAACAAAATGCTAAGTATTTTATCAAAGTGACTAATACGGAATGAAATTAATAACACACTACTTAACATTATGCAATGACAAGTTTCAAGGCTATTTTGCATTAAAACGACATTGCTTTTATAAGCAATATATGAACATATATACGTATTCTTATATATATATATATATATATATATATATATATATATATATATATATATAATATATATAATATAATACATTTGTATATTTAAAACTGCCATTGTTTCTTCAATGCGTCTCATTTCGCATTCGCACGAACGCAAATCTAGATATATAATAGATCATGTATATGTGTTTGTGCGCAGTTTTGCCGATTCTCGGATTTCAAGTGAAGTTTTTTTATATAAACTAAGTTTCTTATTGTTAGTTCAGTTGTAATTCATTCGACAATCGAATATTTCTATACAGCAGCATATTTTGAAATGAAATAATCTAATAAAATATAGTTGGACCAACATTTTTTCATTCAGCAAATCGAGTATTAAATGCTGCTTATGAATGAAGGTTTTTCTTTGCTTTTTATTATTTTTTTCTAACTCTACAGGACCAGTATAATGTTTTCAATTCTCTTTATCAGTTGCTATTTTGTTTTAATAAATATATCTAAGTAAGTAAGAATCAATCAAATATAAGCCTTTCTATGATAGAACAGGCACAATTGTCGCCATACGAATTCCTTAACTTGCACTTTAAGAGATATATATGAAATACATATTGACAAAAAGTTTTAGTTTTGTTTTTGCTTTACATTTTATAATGTTTTCTAATAGAGCAGGACTAGACCAATATTCTCAGTTCTGTCGGATAAATTAGTACCCCCAGTGCAATTTTATCAAGAAGAATGTCTACTTAATTAAAAGTTAACCAAAGAATATTGAAAAATAAAATTTTGTTTTCCTTTGTTTTTTATGTTGTCATGTAACAGAACAGGACCAGAACAATATTTTCAATTCTGTCGAATAAATCAGTAGCCCTGCTACAATTTTGTCAATAATAATGGAAAGATATTGAAAAAAACATTTGTAAATGGACTTTTTTGTGGATTATTGGTTAAAGCAATGGAATTTATATCAGTGGTCTCATGTCAAGCAGTAGAGAAATTAGTTTTTATTTGGAAACGTAGATAGCAATATGTTTCCCCTCTCCGAACGTTGTTGCATTTATAGACAAATTTATCAGTATTACAGAAATGGTAATAACAAATTCATCTTAAAAATGGGATAAATGTTGAATTTTCATCTATAAAACGTTGTGTAAGTCAAATCATCATAACAACTTATAGATCCTTCAGTTTTGATCGCTGTTCAATAATTATTATTCTACAAAAGTTAAGTCAGGCAAAATAGTCACCAAGGCTACCTCAACCAAGTTTTTTTTTACGCGGGCCTTAGTTTTATTTTGCCCCATAACCAAGTAGCCATATTCAAATACACAAAATTTAATCAAATAAAAAATTACATAACTGAATGTTACTATTTACATACAGGTATTTGCAGTCTTTGGGTATATAACACACTACTTCATAAATTTATGTTATTTGATATTATATATGTAAGTTATACTTACCAATCAAATCTTGTAAATTGCCATAGAACCGTGCTAATATTTGTAAATATTTACAGATAATTATCACAAACCTGAACTACTGACTACTGACTGAGTACATATTGAAATATTAGCATGAATATATATTTTCCAAAATATTTTAATATTTTATTTAAGAAATACATTAATTAATTATGCACATAATCATAATTTAAATTAATCGGTTTACAAAATATTCTAATTATGCTTAACTATATATAAAATAAAGTTTCTCTTTAAAAAAATTGCTGAACGACTTCACAGGTACAAATATACTTTTGTCTTTGTAATTATTGTAATGAGTACATCTTTTCATTTGGGCGTTATTGGCATGCTCTAAGTTAGTTATAGGTTTTATGTTTAAAACTCTAGCGAAAAGTATTTGTGACATTTTTACACTCCTTATATTATGTCTAATCGTTACAAATTTTCTTTTCCTTCCGTTTTTTAGTGACATCTGAACAAAATACTAATCAATTATGCAAAATGAACTTGATCTAACCCATTTAAGTCATTTGAATTATTTTGTAATATCAGTAATAAAAATATTTATGATTTATCTCTTTTTACAGATGGTGAATTCAACCTAGAAGAAGTTGTTTTAGCGCAGCTTCGTCATGAGCCCCGCCAGGGGGCCCAAGGGGGCTCCGCGCCCCGTTGTCAAGAAGACCCCACTAAAATCTACTAAGAACACTGCTTCAAAACCTGCAAGTTTTAAAGCAAACGCTGGAAAAACTCTCCGAGATAAATTGAAAATCGTTAAGGATCTTACTGAAAAGCTTTGGAAAAATAAACAAAAATTGGCGAATGAAGCATCTAATTTTGGAAAAACACAAATCACTTTGGTCACGGAAGAAAATGAAGAAACTGGTAATAAGGTTGATGTCAATAAGAAAGTTGATAAGAAGATAGCTGCTAAGAAAAATGTTAAAGAAGAATCTACAGTGACGCCTCAAGAAAAAAATTTGGAAACAGAAAAGGGAAACGTTAAGCTACAAAGTGGTGCATCAACTCCTTTGATTATTGAAATTTCGGACGATTCATTAAAAAGTGATAAGAACACACAAGGTAAAAAAGATTCGCCAGTTGACCTTCCAAAAATTAATGTTTCTGACAAAGAGAGTGTAAAAACAACAAGTCAGAAGAAAAATAATGATAAAAAAGTTAGCAAGCCAGTTTCAAAAGTTATTTCTAAAAATTTAGGCTCTAAGAAAAATTCACCTGATTCTTCCAATCAATGTGATCCGAAAAAAAGTGCATGTGATGATGATAAAATTCAGGATTCTACACCAACTAATAATAAAAAAACCAAACCTAAGAAGAATGAAACTCAAAACACTGAAACTAAATCAGTAATTCCAAAAAAGACTCCTAAATCCAGTAACGAGCAGAAAAAAGAAAAGGCAGTAGCAAAAGGATTAGGTTCTAACAATAGTGCCAAAAAGACAGTTAAGAAAGCGGCGACCAAGAAAAGTACAAAAAATATTAATGAAGATGAAGTGCAGAATGATTTAGATAACAAGGCAGACAAAAAAATTAAGAAAAAGACAGTTGCAAAATCTAAGGTACCTCAAATAGTTACAGCGGATAATAATGTTCAAGTTGCTCAATGCAGTAGTGATAAAATATCTAATTTGAATCAAGTTGATAAAACTTTAGATACTGATGCAAAGAAGGATGTTACTACATCAAATGATAATAATTCTCATGCCAAAAATGATGCGACGAAAGAATCACCAACACTTGATCAAAATAGCAAATCTGACACAACAAGCCCGGTGGTCAAAAAAACCGTTAAGAGGTCATATGTTAAAAAGATAGCAACTAATTTGAAATCTGATAACTCTGACAAAACTATCGATACTGAAAAACAACCTAAGCAAAGGAAGCCTAAAACTACAGCAACTGTTAAAACTAAAGGCACTAAAACTTTGTCTACAACAAAAAAGGTAGATACAGAATCTAAAAGTGCATTGGAATCTCTATCCAATGAAGATGGAAAGGATAAAGAAAAACTTAAGCCGGAATTAGACAATAATGCAATTTGCACTCAAATTGAGAAAAAAGACATTACTAAGAAAAAAGCTAATGCCAAGACTAATAAAAATTCTACTTCAGTTCAACAAACTGAAAATAACAAGGATATTTCACATATTGAAACGAATGAAAATAAAGCTTCTTCAATTGATTCTACAAATAAAAACTCTGTTGAAAAGGCTTTAACAGGTGCAGATAAGCCTTCTAAGAAAAAAAGTAATGCGAAAGAAACTGCTTTGAAACCAAAAGGTGCTACAAAACCTAAATTAGTCAAAACTAAAAATCCCAAAACTTTAAAACTTGATTCAGAAAAAATAAACGCCTTTGCAAAAGCATTAAAGATGACTATTAATCAGAAAATGCGCAAACAAGATGATTGCAAAACCGACGAAGTGCCAACTGATAAGCAAACTGATCAGCAGAATGATTTGCCCGAAAAATCTGCGAAGAAAAAGAAGACTGTGAAGCCTAAGGATTTAAAAGATGTAAGTGATGATAATAAAAAACTTGAAGACGAAGTTAAACTTAACGAAAACATTGAAATGCAGAAAAAACAAGAAAAATCTGATGTTGATAAATCAAATGAAAATGAAAAAACTGGTGGTAAAATTGTCAAAAAGAAGTTGGCAAAACCTTTGGATAATGAGAAAACTTCAAATAATTCTTCAGAAAATAACTCTAAAAAATCAGTTAAAAAACCAAAAGTCAATCTAAGCAATCAACATCCAATTAAAAGGCTCAAACATGTAGCCAAAAAAGTCAAACCATCGCCGAATCCACTGAAAAAGCGTTCTGAAGGAGTACAATTGAAAAAACACGCAAATGCTTTGAAACGTGTTGTTAAAACAAAAATCGGCCTGAGTGATTCTTGCAATTTAACGACTATCAAATTAAAACTGAAATCAAAGAAAAATGCCAATGCCAATGAAAAGAGCAGAAAAGCACAAAAAATTGAGCAGAACATAAAAAAAGAAAAAAGTGATTCTGATGATGCATCTTCAAATGCCACCTGTGACGTTGATATCAAAGAAGTGAAAAAAGAAAATAGTGATCATGAAGAAGAAAAGAAAGATACAAATAATCAGAAAGTTTGTAAAGTAGAAAAACGACGGATAAAACCAGAACCTTCCAAACGATTGAAGAAGTTATGGAATGCACCAAAAGGTAGAAGGGTTGCATCTTTGAATGCGCTAGCCAAAGTACATTGTCTGTATGAAAACGAGTGCAGATCAGCTTTTGAACTAGGTCTCTTAAAGACCACAAAAAAATCTGAAAAACCTGAACCAGAACCTGTGCCAGACGATGTAGACAAGGTAGCTGAAAAAATACCAAGAACTTTAAGGAGTTGCGCCATGCCAAGCGTTGGCAAACATTGGGATATGCATGAGTTATCTTCAACATCAGCATCTTCTTGCAGAAGTGCATCCAGTATAAGTAGTAATTCATCCATAGCCAGTGATTCAGATTGCGAGAGTGTCAAGAAGCCTATTAAAATGATCTCCAAAAATGCAGCTTCTAATAAAGATAATAAAGACAAGGTCGTGGTGAAGGTGAAACGCAAAAGAAACCGTTTGGATGTCACAATGGATCTTAAGGATATGGTAGTGAGGAAGAGGATGGCTTCTTTGAATGCGACTGCGATTTTGGCTGCGAGTTATGAGAACGAAAGGAAATTTTCGAGGAGAGGAAATTTGGGTGGTGATTTGGGGGCTAGCAGTTCAACAAGTAGCAGCAGCTCGAGTATCAGCAGTTCTAGTGATGGATCCTTGGATGACCCCATATACAAAGTAGCTGGAGGTGAGAATACTCTTTGTTCAGATTATCATTAGCCAATTTATATCTATTTTTTTATTATTCTGCAATCTGTTTATTATAAATCATGAATCAGTGACTGCAATATTGATTAGATCTAGTGAAAGAAAGAAATAGGAAATAGGAAAGAAATAAGAAAGAAATTAGTAGATACATTATTTTTATGTAAACACAGCCTTTTGACCGTAAAATCATTCAAGTATCAATCTTTACAATATTTTGTTGATTATCGATAATAATTGAGTATTTTATTTAATATGCTATATTTTGATTATTTTCAGGTACCATAAAATCTGACAAAAATGCAGTTAAAATAGAACCAGCACAAAACTTGGAGGTTTTGGACTCGATCAAGAAAGAAGAGGAGCATGAAGTTTCTCTCATCGTCAATCAGGATACTGATGTCACAATCACAGGTAAGAGAATAGTTTTATTATATAATGATTATGCATGTTTGGCATCAATTTATTAATAATTCCGAAAATACACGATCAAATTTATTATTTTTAGGAAATTACACTTACTTGTCTTTTCTCAATTCTTGTTAAATAATTTTTATATATTTGGAAAAGTTTTCACCAGAAAGTTCGACTTATCAATGTTCGTTTGCTTCACGTTTTATGTCATTCTGAAGTGTTTGATACCAAAATTGGAAAAATTATTTGTATGTGCGCTGAACTTTTACGTTTCGTCAAGGTTTTCTCAAAACGGCTGCACCGATTATAAAAATTTAAAATCATTTTGAGGAAACAAGATAATGTCTCGAGTTGATTGGTTTTGTGCGGTGATCGGCCAAACCATTTCTTTATTATTTGCCGATAAGGCCAACATTTTTGGTCAAAATTACTGAACCGATTTAAAAATTCAATAACTGTTAGTAATAAATTTAAATTATAGTATAATATTAATAATACATTTAAAATTATTAATCATAGTTACATAATTAATTTATGATAAAGATGAGCCGGGCCGTTTCTTCGTAATTAGTTATTAAAATTTTGCATAGTAGCATTTTTCATTCAACAAAACTTCTAAAATATTATAGCCCTACGAAAAATAGTTTAATTATAAAGATTTATTAATGTTTAAAATAATGAGATGCTGTGTTCGTACTGATCACCGTTGACATCCTATCAAGTAAAATACATTTATAGATTATGTAGTAGAATTAACTTAATTAATACAGTTACAGATATTATAATTTTGTTTAAGAGATACCAATTCGAAATCGCATTGATTAGATTTTAATGATAATAGTTTGAAATAATTAGTAGATTTTTTTAACTAAAGTAAATTTGCCTTAAGGCAAAATGCCACTTACGTCTAGTTTTATTAACTAAAAGTAGAGTAAGTTATAGCAATCGCAAAAAAATCTAAAATTAAAATTTTTATATATTTTTACGTTTGAAAGGTTTCTGAACATTTTGGCATACCTTGCAAAAAATTGATGTATGTGTGTGTGTGCGGATACCAATTTTCGTCTACGACTTCGGGAACACAGATTTACTGATTTGAATAATTCAAAAAACATTTAATTCGTATTGAGATCAAATGAAAAAAAAAATAAAAATCCATTTGGAGGTCAAGAATGATAACTAGACTTATGCACATCAAATTACCAGATATTTTATAGAGATTTTAATAAGTAAAAATTTAGTCATTTGCAAAAAGTCACTTTTTTACAAAAATTTCAAAATTCTCAGTAATAATTTATTCAAAGTTTTTAAAAGATTTTAAAGCTTTTTTCAAAAAAATATTTTTTTGGTACGGGAAGTTCTAGCAATTTGCCTTAAGGATGTGTTTTGGATGGCAAAACTGATAGGGTGAAATTAAATTGATTTTATACATTATTATCTGGTAAGTGGTTGGATTAAAAATCTTCCCATAAATATGATTTTATTTCAACTATTTATTTATTATAAATCATTCAAGAATCTCATTTTACATATTCGATAAAAACGTTGAACTATACGCCTCTAACGAAAAATGGTTTTAATAGTAACTGCGAGTTTTCCGAGTATGATGATCGTATTTGACATAAAAGTCGTAATATATTACAGAAGAAAATCGTTTTTCCTATATAACTGTCGTCAGCAAATACTGGCTGGTTTGTGTGGTATATAAATGCTTTTTATTTTGCTTTTCCCAGGCTTTTTGTTTGCGTTTATAATAGTTTTGATAAATCTGTTATATAAAGTTTCGTTTATTTTTTTTTTTTAAATTCAGACATTAGTTATTTTCTTTACGTGAACGAAATTTTTACAATCGAGATTGTATAATTGAGGTTTGACAGAAACTTTATTAGACTAAAAATAGTTTTTTTTTTGTATTACCAATATTGACCAATTGTTATAAATTGATTTTTAGTATTGTGAATATACACCTAAGTCTGTTTTTACACGGAGATTGGTTCCAGAAGAATCCGTGTAAAAAAAAACGTGTAAAAAAAGACATTGATCTTATACAAAAATGGGTGATTTGTTCCTAGTCTCTAAAACCTATTAAAATTGGTGAAAAACAAGAATTTTTAAGATCAAGAATTAAATTAGTGCTATTCACATTTGCTTTGACCAGTAAAAATTGTTTGTACGCGCTAAAGGGGAATTCACTTAAATCTTTAAGCTAATGTTCACAAACTATCGATACTATCGATGGTTTCAGACTTTTTTCTTTCATGAATACTTTTTTGTGATATGAACATACTTCGCAAAAATTTAATTTGACAAAAAAATTTAGGTACATAAAATTTCAAATCGTGCTAAATGGAATAAAATCGTGTAAAAAATTTTAAAATATTCAATTTTCAAACCGTGTTATATCAAAACCGTGTACAAAAAGACCGTGTAAAAACAGACTTAGGTGTATTCTAGTTTCATATTATTAATGCTCACAATTATTTAATTTAAGTTAAAATAAATTATATAGAATTAATTTAAATCTTAAGTATCGGCAGAACTTTGTTCAAATGGACCCGAAAACTTAGTATTAAACTAGTGGGGCGCATGGCATCGTACCTTAAGGCAAATTGCTGGCACTTCCCGCACCAATTTTTTTTTTTTTAAAGATTAACATTTTTGAAAAAAAAAATTACTCTGAAAAATTAGATTTTTGAGAAACTATAAATTTTTGACAAAAATTTTGAAATATTTTGGAAATTCTGAACTTTTTTTCAAAGCAATCGTACTGCTTTAACTGCATAGAGACGAAATATCGAAGCGCGTAAGCGCCGCGCCGCCGTCTAACGGATAATTATACTTATTGTTAAAATCTCTATAAAATATCTGATAATTTGATGTGCATATGTCTAATGAACATTTTTGACCGCCAGGTGGCATTTTTTTTTTACTTTTTTTACTAGATCTCCGAAACCGCTAGACCTGTCTTCATGAAAATTTGATCAGTTCTTCATCTTGTTAATACAAGTAAAATGTTTTTTGAATTATTCAAATCGGACGCCCCGTTCTCTTAAAAACTGAGTTACCGTTTTTGACACTTTTTGCCCCATATCTTCGGAACGGCTAGACTTGCCTTTGCCAAAAACTTTACACATCTCCTTATCAATACGAATCGAATGTTTTTTGAATTATTTAAATCGCTTCATCCGTGTTCCCGAAATCAAAATAATGCACATTTTTTCTAAATAATATTTGCAATGGTTTGTTCAGCTTGAATATCAAAATTTAGTAAGTTAAATTATATAATTTAAAAAAAATACACCTAGTATTATTGGATCAGTGAATAATTTAGGCGTTTTCCATTTGCAATCAGTCTACTGGTTTTCATACTATTTATACTAAGAGGTATTAATATCTGAATAAAATATTTCACATAATCCAAACACACCTATTTATTTTTTATTTCATAATTTTTTTATTAATTTTTTCCATTATTGTTGCAGGTGTATATCTGAATACGACTACTCGGTCAACTCTCCACCGACGGCTGCACCATCACAGGACGGCTTCGGTAATTATGATAATAATCTTATCTGATTTAATCACTGTAATTTGAGACGAATTACTAATTTATCACTTAACGCGTGCCAAGAAAAAACTCTTCATACTAGAAAACAGACAATAATTATGAGGTATTTTAAATTGGTAGCGAAACAAAAACGTTTGGTGTATCGAGGACGGTTTTTTGGAAGATTTTGACTATAATTAGAAAAAATATACAACATTTAGATTTTTAGTTATAAATTTTATGTGAAAATATGCAATTTGCTTTGAAAGCTAGGATTTTTATGTGACAAGGTGGTTAAAGTTTTGGTCTTTTAACTTTAGAGTTTCAAGTTGGATACCCACTTTGGACAGCCTGACTCTATTAGCAGTACCGATATCAGTTTTCACTTGAAAATATAGACCTAACATATTTTTATTAGTGCAATTAACACTTCCTAGTATTGCTACATAACATTAAACATATATCATCAGTACAAGATCAACTATAGTAGTCCTAATAGACCAGGCTTCGAATATAGAAGTCTTCATAACCAGATAGATTAAGCTTTAGATTTTCTCCTGAAAAACGACATTGTTGAAGCAAATATTCATTACAACATCTTATAAAACCGTTCACATAGCTGATCAAATATTAAAAAACAAAGTAAAAGTTTATTTTAGCTTCCGACTGATGGAATTAATTGATATCTTTGCTTTTTAGTACTGAAGTTTAAGTATGAAAAGCTGCATTCAATATTAATTTATGTAAGGTCATTTTTTTGCATGGTTTTATTGTCAATCAAATAATATACATTTTTTAAGACAATATGATGTTGGTGTTAATGCATTTAAGAGATTATCTCATATGAGATATCTCCCTTTTTTATTTTTGATATTTTATTAAAGATCGTATGGCCATTTTTTTTCAATCTTTGTGTAGGATATTCCTCGCTTAACTCTTTTAAATATATGTTTGGGTGACCTGGTAGTTTTTCGTGGTATTTTTTGCTCCTATCTCTTATCATCTCATTAATAGTTTTTATTTTTAGGTCTTTATGTAGGGTGTCATTTGTAACATACCAGGGTGCGTTTACAATGCATCTTAAAATTTTCGATTGCGCTACTTGTATTTTTTTTATATTTGAATTGCTTGCGCACGCCCATAGCTCAATGCCGTATGTCCAGATTGGGATAATTATTGTTTTATATAAAAGGAGTTTGTTTTCATAGCACATATTTGAACTCCTACCAATTAGCCAATACAACTTCTTTGAACTTCTTCTCCATATGAGGTCATTTTTAGACATAATAATTTCACTCGGCATTATTTTTTGCAAATTATAGGATAAAATTAAACATTTCCACAGTCGATTCTACTTCATTTTACTTCAACTTCATTTTACGTTTCATTTATTAACAATCATATTCTTATTAATTATATGATGAAGGACCTATCAATACAATCTTAATTATTTTAATGTCCTCTTTTATAAACGTGATGATGATGATGTTGATTTTGATTTAAAATTTTCAGTCGTCTTCCGTGAGCCATCTGCACCGAAGTCGTTATCACATTTCATCCTCATCGTCATGCAGCAGCAATGGTGTTCTGCTGGAAACAGGTGTGTATAATATATAATATTAATTTTTTTGTCATTTGCTCAAAGTAAAAGTACGAGGACTAGGAAACGTGTATGTTAGATTAAAAATAGGTGTAGGTTCAGCAGACACATTAAGATTTATATAACAAATTTTATTTACAAAGGGATAGCGCGAACAAACATTTTATGATAAAAATAATATGTTTTTTAAAAATTTTAAAATATTGGAAATTTTTAATAAATTTGGAAACAGCGGGTTTCAAAAATTTATATTTTTTATGCAAAATAATGCCAACTTCATTAGTAATTTATATTTATTAATTGAAATATGTTTAGTTTTTTTTTACTGTAAATATTCAACAAGAACATAGTTATTAGTTGTCTAGACCTAAGCTATTTTTGTTATAATGAATTTAACTGTATTGCTAATACACACGAAATGAGTAACTTAGATAGGAACAATGTATGTATTTCCACAATTTTAATGGGTAATTTAATTTTTAATTGAAGGAACTAAGGATGTTTCTGGCTCGGAAAGTTCCGTTGGGGGCAGTTATACTCCTTTGGGCGCCTTATCCAGCATGAGGCCTCCACATAATGCGATCAATACCACCACAATTGCTTCAGGTTAGTAGATTAAATTTTATGTCAAACATAAATATAGATAAATTTTTAAATTGTGTATAAAATTGATATGTTGAAATATGAGTTATGGTTAGTAGGAGTAGAGTAGATAATAATTTGATCAGTATGTTGTTTATGTTGCCTAAAATAGTGTTAAAGTAACGATAATTAAAAGAAATTGCATTTTAAAATTTAGCAGCGAATTACAGATCTTTTTAATCTACTTTGTACTGAACTTGAATCGTCTAGATTTCTTCAGATGACATTCAATTCAACTTTTGTTTAGTTTAGTTGAAAACCATGCAAAAAATAAGAAAACGTTACTCAAGTTATGAAGGCAAACGTAATCTATGGTCCATCAAATTCAAATTTGTTCAAAATTAAGAATAAAAACGAAATAATTTTAAGAAACCTGCATGCTTGATCAGTAAAACATTTCCGGTTAGGATGTTTAGCAATTGGCTGCTAACATTTTCACATTTATGTATCAACGTCTACCAGAAATGTCTAATGAATATATCATTCGTTACTGTTGTTATTGTTATTGACTGTTTACTATTGTTAATAATAATGGTTTGCTCGAAATCAGATTCAGTGAACCTCTGTTCTGGACTTTTTTCCTTCCTGATTATAATTTGTTATTCTATGTTCTACTTTTAAAGTAGCTCAATTTCTTATTTTGTGCCTTATCTTCCAATTTTTTTGTTACATGTTTTATTCATCTTCATTCATTATGAATCCATTCCAGTGTTCCTTTCATTTCATAATCCAATAAGTTTCCTCAATTCCACCCTTCTCGTTGCCAGTCATATATGGACAAAGTCTAATCAATAAAAATATATTTCATTTAAATCTGTACGTTTCAGCTATAATACTAGCCTTCATTCAGGGGAAAATTATCCGATAAGAATCGAAATGTAACATAGTGTTGTTTTGGCAACTGTTTGGTAATTGGTTACGGGCCAATCTTCGTATAAATTGGTAGTAAAAACTACCAAAAAGCTATGTATTTGCTGTTAGTGAAACCTAATCTACCAAAAAACAAACGTCTGCCTAGAAAAAAAGGTTTAATCTTTGGAAATTTTCGAATTTTTTAAATTTAATATTACAATTATTTATTAAAAAGTATTCCTCTTCTCACGTGATTTTTTGTTAAACCCCTCTCTCGGCTTCACGTGATTAATTGTCGCCTCCCCAATTCAGAGTAAAATTAATCAGTATTATTGCTGTTTTTTTTGTAAAATGAGTAATTCGATTGAACCCTCAGTATTTTAGTACTTTTCTGTATTTAAAAAAAGATTGTCAGTATAGTCCAGTCATTTAAGCCTAAATTATGTAAGAATCTCGGAATTCGAGATACCTAGCTGTAAGTTTGTAAATATTTGTATATTGACACCCTAAAGTTGTCTCAAAACCTACATATAGTATTGACACCCTACCATATGTAGGTCTTGAGACAACTTTAGGGTATAAATACTTATATATTGTCACCCTAAAGTTGTCTTTAAACCTACATATAGTATTGACATCCTACCATATGTAGATCTTGAGACAACTTTAGGGTATAAATACTTGTATATTGACACCCTAAAGTTGTCTCAAAACCTACATATAGTATTGACACCCTACCATATGTAGGTTTTGAGACATCTTTAGGGTGTCAATATACAAGTATTTACAGACTTATAGCCTGGTATCTCGAATTCGGAGGTGAACTTACTGTAATGACTGGACTAGTAGTGTTGATCCAGGACAATCATAAATAATCACTTTACTATTTGCTACTCTGCCTTATTTTGCCTGAAATTTGCATGTACAAAGACTTTTAAAACAGTCCTATCTCTATGCAACTGCATTATCTCAAATTATAAATTAATTCACTTCATCCCTCTATTTTTAATTAAATTTTCAGGACCCGGTTCGCCAATCTTAGTTCGTCATACAAGTTGTTCCAGTGCGTTTTCGGCGCCTCCGCACGGCCGGACTAGCAATCACTCAGCGGAGACACGGACCACCAACTGTTCGTCGTCATCGCCAGGTTAGTGGAACCTTTTTATAGTAATGAACGATTGGTGTGATGGTCTTATTTATTTACGCGGTGATCGAGCTTTTTGATATACGTGTGTTTGCTGAATCCCAAATTATTTATTAAAATTATGTTATGAACGTGGGACAACAAGAGAAAAAAGTAGTATTTTTTACAATAAACCAGTACCAAGGGCGCGGTGGGGGGAGGTGGGGGGGTTAAGGTGTGGTAAACTTAGAACAAATGAGATTTACTCCGCATTAGTGTTTTTAGCATATCACAGATGGTGGTATTGTGCTTTAAATTCAGCATTTCTCTGATTATAGTACACGTACTTCAAAAGTCTAATTTGTTCTTATTAAATATTGTTTTAGCAACATATTCGTGATTTTGTTGAAATTATTTTCTATACGTGTATATTTTGTTCTCGTTTCATTCAGTCAAATTAATAAGGTTCATCTTTTCTATATTATATATTTATATAAATCCTATCTAGAATTAAATCTAAGGGTAAATTTACGTGCTACGGTTGGTGCTACATCTATGATGTGCTGAACCAATGAGGTAAAATCAAAACGGCTGTGTTTGCGATCTATTAATACTTGTTTAACTATGATCAGTATCTACTAAACATGAATCCCAAATTCTTTATTTAAATTATTGTTATAAACGTGGATTTCCACGTTTATAATAATAATTTAAATAAATAATTTTGGATTCAAATGTTCAGTAGATACTAGAAAAAGTGGTATCTTCTCACATGGTAACCGACAAGCACTGAAAATTTTGCAAACTCGATTAATAATGCATATTAGAGATTGTTATCAAGCAAATTTTAAGGCGGACCATCCTACATTTGAAATGAGGTTGTTGATGCTCGTTGTCTTTATCTTCTTCATATTAGAATATGCAATATACACAATATTTTATTCCTTATAAACCAGAACCTGAGGATTCAGTCATTAGTGTCCTCTTATTGCTTCAATCACTACAAGTGATATGAAAAACATGTAATTTTCTTGATTTCTATACTATTTTTCATCGCGGTAAGATAATTTTGCTTCGTCCATCTTTTTATTAGCATAAAATGAGAAATATCCTTTTTGATCGGTTAATTTACCTATATAGAGTCAATATAATTTCAATATAATTGTTTCTATGTACGTAGTTATAGAATTTATTTATTAATTGTTTAAACTCTCTTTCGATTAACTCAGGTTGTTGGGTTATAATTTAACCCAAGTAGCTAAATACTGATTTGTTTGTATATTACTTATTTGTTGCAGTTCTTATTACAATCACTGATTTGTCACTAAGTTATAATGAAAGAAGTTATATTTATTTATTATTTATTAAACATCTTGTTTCGCGGGCTTTTCTTTTAGAATTGAACAATTAGTCCTATTAAACTCTCTGCTACCCCCTCTACCAGGGGTAGCAACCATCCCGTGTAAAAACTCAATGCCATGAAGATTTTCACCTTCATGGCCAATATAATAAAACGAAAATACGTCCGAACAATAATGTAATCAAATCAGCAAGCAAAAAATATTGAACTACCGATTAAAAAGAATATTTTTCATGTTATTCCTATTAAAATATAGACAGAGTAAAATTATCTAATCCAGGTGAAAAGTCAACAAAAGAATCATAAAAGTTTTATGTTTTTATAGTACTTGTAGTGATTAAAACAATTAGAAAACACTAATAGCTGAATCCTTGTAAAAGTATTGTAAATATTGGGTGTATTTTCGTATATTTGGGTATATTTTGGTATTTTATAGAGAGTCAATCAATCAATATCTCGGAGATTTAGTTAGATTTGCATCTTTTCTATGTTATAAATCTATAAAAGTTTTCCAAGGTCTTTCAAGGTAGTTCTCTGATGATCTCAAGAGCGGAACGAGTAAAATTGGACTTGGATTTGGGCAAAAAAAGGGAAAAGTTAATAATTTTCAAAAAAAAAAACACATTTCATTGGTTGCAAAAGGAGTATGGATAAAATTGCTAGGGATCAATCAGGCAATAGTTTGGCTTGGCGTTTTTGCAATATGTATATTGGCCTAGTAAAATTGGACATAGCTTATTAAAGATTATAATTAGGTGTTTATATATATTTGCAATTGTGTTGGTTAGAACTATTTCTATAGCTTGTCATATATAAATCTTAAATGATATTTTGTTTAGGCGATTATATCAAATATCATTCTATTTAGGCGATTGTACCAAAATAATCAGCAAAAAGTACATAAATATTTAGATTTAATACGGATACAATAATTATGGCGAATTTGTTCTAATTCATTAAGCTATTGATTTTAGTCAAAAACCTCTGAATTTTATTAGAGATTTGTTGAGAACTTATGGGATACAAATTATGTATCCCATAGCACGAATTTTTGAACTGAACTATATAGAGAAATTTTTGGATTTTTTAATTCATCATTAGCTGGTGGTGCATTAATATCTATATTTCCATTATTAAATACGCATTTATAAAAGTGTTTTATATCACTTATTTTTCTTGCTGCTCTTATACTTTTGTTTAGCACACAAATATTTTACATAATCTTTGATATTAGTTCGCCAGTTAATTTAAGCCAATCAAGTTGTGTTAATTTGCACTCTATTGCATACAAAAGCATATTTTTTTATTAATAATATTCACAATTTTTAAGCCAAATTATTGACTCAATATCAAAGATTTTTATTTTGCGTATCAAGGTACCAATACTCGTCAAGTAACTCATTAGTTAGTTCATTAGTGGTTCTATTCCAATGAAACTTGTACAAAAAAATAACTGAAATTTTTCTTATGAAAAATATTTCACGAATGCATAATATTCTAAAAATATCTTAAAACAAGGTAGTGCCATTTCGTGGGCGTTGTAAGTTTTAAACTCGTATAGAATTTAAAAAATACGCGTTTTTCTATTTTTACAATAGTTTTTATTGTTAATATTAATGCGATTGTGAATTTATATTGGAATCAGGGTAAGTTAATTTTTTTCAATTCACCAATTTAATTTTCAAAATTATTAGATTAATCTTTTTAACAAAAATTGTTCAAGTGTTAAGGTAAAGTAGCACCGTCTAAATTAAAGACTTTTAAATTGTAGGACGTTATTTCGCGTTTTTTCGATTATTAAACTAAATATGGTTTATCAATCAAAATACCATTTGTTTAATGTGAAATATTAATTATTATTTCGACAATTACAGAATTCGTATCGTTGACGTTAATATGCTTAAAAATGATATAATAATTTTTATACTTAATTTAATTTGAAATGAAATTATTTCGACTTTGAAAACAATTGAGTTTTATTTTTCAAATGTTTATCCTTGTTATTTAAAATGTGATAAATTCGTTTATTTTATTAATTAAAGATTTTAACTATTTTAAATATTCTAAAAGCTTTAGAATTTGTACTATTCCAAACATAATTTAATTCAGTAAAATAATGCATTGAAATCATCAACAATCTATATAAATATTCAAGTAAATTAAAAGAGAAAATAAAAGCTCATGATATCATATACTTAATTTTTCAATTACTTGTAAAATAATCAATGATCGATTTGATATTTTTATTTCCATGGGGATATTCTAAAAAAATTTTAGTAATTAATAACCTAACACAATTTAAATAAAACATCTTTGAATTTATTAACTTACAAATGTTCATTTGGAATAAATTAAAAGTAGTTCAACTTGTATCAATAATATTGTTCCATAACCATAACAAATAAAATTTTGTAAACAACCAGCAATTTAATATTCTATAATACATCACAATTATAGAATTGACAAATTTTTAAAATACTATTTAACACGTGAATGCTATAGCATTCAATCTTATTGTGCTGCAGATTAACATTAATACTATAGCATTTAAATTTTAATATCAATTATTTTGAATTAAATTTCTTGTAATCTTACGTTTTTGTAATTATTACACCTGTTGAGATAATGACTAATTGATTCTTTAGGTATATTCATATCTCATCTTTTTCATAGTCACAAATAAAAGCGTAATACTTGACGTGGATGCTATAGCATTCTTTGTATATAACAATAAATACAATAACATTATGATAATCTGACTACCCTTATTAACGGTAAACTATTATATATCAAATATAATAATATTTATACTCAAGCTCTTTAAAACTAATTGGTCTTCATGACAAATATATATCCTAAAGGTCAACATTGTCATCAATAATGCCATCGAATAATTGGTCGCTGATGAATATCATATATTGTATTTTCAAAACAAACAATCATCAATTTGATATTTTCATTGCATCACTCCACAGTGATTGGATTATTGTTTTTTCCCAACAAATTCAGTTAAAACTTTTATTAAAAAATTGACGCGCAAAACTCATTTGTGTATCATCTATATAATAGCGCGCATATTCACAAATACATTGGGAGGATTTCGAACACGTGCCCACGCATAATATGCGTATCAAAACATAATAATAATTATTAATTTTAATAATAAGATTTGATTTTTCTATGATAATATTCAAAATGGAACTTTAGGATTTTCCTTACCCTTGGTGATACGTCGTGATAGTTAGAATTACACCTCTTCCTTCACCATACTTTCCAAACAAATTTTTCGAATTTACGAAAAACGTAAAATGTTTGTTTTCACTTTTGGAAATTTAGGTAATAAATACACGTGATATTTTACTAGACCCATCCACCCCCCACGTGATTTTTTGTGATTTTTTCGTGTCAAACTCCCCTTCCCCTAAAAGCTTCATGTGACTAATAAGTATATTCTATAACGTGATCAAATAAAAAACTATATACACCAAACGAAAATCACTATAAAATGCCCTTTTGTGTCAGTTTCTATAAAAAATAAATATAATAAAAGAAAAATAAATATTAATATATTTAATATCAAACACATTTAATAAATTATAAGAATATTAATTTATTTTATTAATATTATTTTATTATTTGCTCATCTTGAATAAATTTACGCTATCAATTATATATAAACATTAATTAAAAACGAAATGATGCTCTTTCTTTGGGTATTCCAAACAAACTAGCTTATACACACATAAAATTTAGTTTTGATCATCAAACGGGGGGTTCCTATCTTGTCTACATATTTTCATCATAGACTAAGAATTCGTAACTGTAACATACATTTTGTAATGTTGTATTTTGACAATAGAACAATTAAAATGTTATTGTAGATATAAGTAAATTATATTTTAGTGTTTATCGCTGAACAAATTTTATTTTCAAAAACCGTGTAAGATCGAAAACTTCTAATGGGAAAAATAATAATTTGGAGATCAATTCAAAAAGGGAACCCTATGATTTTTCTTCATAAACTGCATCCTATGACTCTTTAACTGAAGATTAGGATTTTTTTGATATTAGTTTCTTCAATATCCTTGTCATGCATAGTTGGTTAGAGAAAGAATTTCTTTACTGTAGAGGTTCTCAAATTTTGTGTGATACTTTGAATTTCTTCTGTCTTTGATGATGTCTTTTACTTAAGATATTCCCATGGAAGCCCTTATGGATTACAAGATTAGTTATATATCTTTGAGAATTAACAATAACTCTCAGGATTTTTTTTACTTCATTTCATTAATAACTTTATGAAGACTACTAATAATGTGGTATTTTATATTGATGTGAAAATATTTCAAACTTTTTAAATATTTTTTCTTATTTTCTGTGAATTTGTTGTCGCCCTTTAAGTAATGAAATATTTAAACCAAATGTATGAGTAAATTGTATGAAAGCTTATCCCTAGGCAAAACACTCTCAATTTTATTGAATATTGGTGTGAAAGACTATTTTCCCTGATTTTTTAATCAATTTGATTCAAACTTTACTCTATTGAAATTATGTTCAACGCTGGAATGAAATAAAGTTGATCTTATGTAACCATCAGAAACCATTACAACAACCATTACCTAAAATCATCATAGAATATTCAAATACGTTCGATTTTTTAAAGAATATTAGATTTCGTATCATTTATTACTATTCTCAATTTTTTTTTAATATCTGCACCCATTTCATATGGAATAACAGCAAATTTTTGCTAGTACATATTTAAAAATGTCTAAATCGTATCCCAATCTAGTGATTGGACGTTCGGGTATGATGAATGAAAAAAAATTCTAATAGGTATTTTATTAGTTAACGCTAATTTTATACGAATCAATGTAGATTTAACCTTTGCTAAATATCTTAACATTCCAAATGTGTATGTTTTTCAAAAATAAATTTCATCATGATGTTGCTATATTGCACCAGTACAACAGATAATTTAACATACGTAACAGAGCTAAAAGAGTGTGTAATTTAGTAAGCAGCAATTTCTTCAATATGCGCCCACGCCGTGCTTACTTCTATTTTTAATTTCTTGTAGGGCAAGTTATTGAAATTACAAAATAATGGGAATTGGAAGTTTGATATCTTCTTTAATAAAATGGAGATATGTGCGCGGGTGTTTGTATGGGGGACTACTTGTAAATAAGCATGGGGGTATAGAAGGACGAATTGAGTTCTCCAGAGAACGCCTAAACTGATAGTTTAAAGAATATGTTATTTGTAATACTATATAATAAATAAATACATATTTTTAATTCAAATAGAGCAAATCCTAGTCCCAAGTTCGATCTCATTCTTGATATCAAGGGTTTCTCTCAGGGGCCTGGCTGCATAAAAGTATGAAGTCAAAAATACTGTTTATTATAGTTATATTATGTCCTTACTAGAATAAGACAACTACTGGATTGCTTTTTTCAGGCAAGCCATATTCTAATATACCAAAATAATTATTAAATGTCCTTGTAATAAGCAATATCACTTTGGAGTGAAGCCGAAACGGGGTCTTGACTCGTTGACTCTTCTGAAAAAACAGATTAGAAAAAGAAATCTCACGTTATTTGGAAATTATGAGCTTTTAAGTACAACTTAGAACTTTGGTGAAATGATGACTATTTTTGGTTATTAATGATTAATTTTTATCAATTTCATTTATTAATCATGAATAAAATTGTTAGAATTTCAGCGAAAAATAATAACACAATTACTCCAAGGTTTCAAGAATTAAGACGTTTTTTAAACTATGAATTTAAAATTGTTAAACTTGGGCGACTTTGAGATGGTCTCCTATAAAAGAAAGTACTAAAGTGTGCTGGCAAGTTTCATGAAAATTTGGCGCATTCAATCATTATTGTAAAGTGGTAAAATATTTGCTAATTTTATTGTTGAAAATTTTTGAGTAAAAAAATTGAAAAATGGCTAGATTTTTGCTAGTAAATTTTACTCCTACTTAATTGTGAGTAAAATCTACTAGCAAAAAATCGTGCCTTGCTTTACTCGAAATTTTTCAATAATAAAATTATTAAATGTTTTACTATTTTACAATCCGGATTAAATGCGCCAACATTTGATGAAACTTGCCAACACACTTTAGTACATTTTTTTAAAGAAGGGCTTCTCAAAGTCGATCGATTTTAAACATTTTAAATTCATAGTTAGCTACAAAAAGTCCTAATTCTTGTAAACTAGGAGGAATATTGTGTTAATGTTTTTGTTTGCGCTGCTAGAAATGCTATTTATGGTTACAGTTTCAAAGTTTAAATGACTAAAATTAATAAAAATTAACCACTATAACCGAATAATAGTCATAATTTTGCCAAAGCTCTAAGTTGCACTTAAAAGCTCGTAAATGAATAAAAAGTAACCACCATAACCGAAAAATGGTCATAATTTCACCAAAGCTCTAGGTTGTACTTAAAAGCTCGTAACGTAATAGAAAGTAACTACGAAAAATGGTGATCATTTCATCAAAGCTGTAGGTTGCACTTGGAAGGTCGTAACTTAATAAAAACTAGCCACCATAACCGAAAAATGGTCATAATTTCACCAAAGCTATAGGTTGCACTTAAAAGCTCGTAACTTAATTAAAAGTAACCACCATAACCGAAAATTGTTCATAATTTCGCCAAAGCTCTAAGTTACACTTAAAAGCTCGTAACTTAATAAAAAATAACCACTATAACCGAAAAATTGTCATAATTTCACCAAAGCTCTAGGTCGCACATAAAAGCTCGTAACTTAATAAAAAGTGACTACCTTAACCGAAAAATGATCATAATTTCACCAAAGCTGTAGGTCGCACTTAAAAGCTCGTAACTTAATGAAAATTAACCACCATAACTTCAGAAAGGGTCATAATTTTTCCAAAGCTCTAGGTTGCACTTAATAGCTCGTAACTTCCAAACACGGTGATATATTAACCTCCCGTAGGGTAAGTGTGTGTGTGTGCGGATACAAATTTTCGTCGACGATTTCAGGAACACCGATTTGAATAATTCAAAATACATTTGATTCGTATTGATAAGGAGACGTGCTGATTAGTTTTTGGCTAAGGCAGGCAGACGTTCCGCAGTTACGGGGCAAAAAGAGCCAAAAACGGTAACTGAGTTTTTAAGAGAAAGGAGTGACCGATTTTAATCATTCAAAATATATTGGACTTGTATTGACAAGATGAAGAATTGTTTAAATTTTTAGGAAGGCAATTCCGGGGGTTATGGACTTTCAATAAAAATAAATTAAAAACATGTCAAAATGTTTATTGGACATATGTACATCAAATTATCAGATGTTTTATTGAAATTTTAATAATGTGAACACATTGTGTGTAATTTTTTTTTGGGTTCCGTACCAAGATTATTAATTACGGTACAAGAAGTTCTAGCAATTTGCCTTAAGGCACGATGCCATGCACTCCGCTAGTTTTTTTATAATTCTTTCAGGACAATTAAGGTCAATACTATCACGCCGTTTCGGCTTGGCGTGTGACACAGTGTTAGTTAAATTAACTTTGAAGTAAATTTATCCTGATACCTACTCTTAACCCTCAGTGTACTAGTCGAATAAATTCAGTCATTTATCACAAAAATCAATCTATTTCCGCCCTCGGGCAAAAGGTCTCAAACCCCTGTCTCAGGTACACATCCGCACTAACACACGTGAAATCAGTTCGTCCATATTCGCCGGTTCTATATGATCTATAGCAAGATGGTTAGTACGCCGCAAAACGCAAAACGAAAAACATTCGCGAACCGAAATTCAACAAAAATAAACGATTAAACGCTATTAATAAAGTGTTAGTTAATTATAAACAAATTGTATAATTATTATATAAAGCAAAAGCGTTTGTTGTAATTGGAAACATTAAATATTTACCTTGTTGGAGTATGTAAATAGTTTGAGTCAGTGTTTTGGATGTTAATATTTATTTGTTTTAAAATGATATGGTTGTTCGTTAATGATATAATTGGAGTGATGCTTTTTGGGGTTATAATTTTAGATGCCCTACTTAATAAATAAATAGTATATAATATAATAATAAATTGAAAATATTAAATTTGAATTAAAATAAATATATTCTTTTATTATTAAATTTTTCTATTTACAGGAATTTTGATATGCGTTACTTAAAATTAACATTTCAACTAATATGAATAATCGTGTTTTCTTAAATAATTTTAGATATGAATTTGAACTAATATTAATTTTCAAAAATCAAATATTCCAGGAATTTTAAATTATTTTTTTTTATTAATATGGTTTATTTATCTAATTTGAAAATTATTTAATAGATTTAAATTATATCACAAACATTAATAATTATTGCAAAATATATATAACTGCGCATTACATATTAAATTGTTCAACGAATTTAAGTTAACAAAATTATTACAACTAATGTGTATCATTTATTTAAATAATCAATTATCTAGTCGTGTTTTCTAGTAATCAATTTTAGATTTGAATTCAAACTAATATTAATTTTTAATATTCAAAATTAAAAAAAAAATTAAATATTTTTTTATTAATATGCTTCATTTACCTTATTAGAAAAATATATGGTCGATTTTAAATAAAATTAAAACCTTAATTATTATTGCAAAATATGTATATATATATATATATATATAACTGCGGGTCGTATATTAAATTTTGATCTGCCAATAAGTTGACAAAATTTTTACATCTAATTTATACCATTTATTTAAATAATCTATTATATAGTCGTGTTTTTTAGTAATCAATTTTAGACTTAAATTTGAACAAATATTTATTTTTAACATATTAAATATTTAAAACTTATTCAAATATTTTTCTAATAATATGCTTTATGATTAATGTGCTTCATTTGTTAATTATTTGGTGGATTCATTTATTTCACAAACCTTAATAATTATTGCAAAATTTATAACTGCGCATCACATAATAAATTACAAAATTCATTGTTGATTCGAATTATGTTTATCCTGGGAATTTGTACATCAGTTTTCTCATATAAAATTAATTTTATTAATGATTAATTATAAAATATCCTGAAAAATAGTAATCGTAATAGTACATCCTAGTTATAAATATTATTTATGACTACTATTAATTTAAAATTAATATTATTAATGATTAATTATAAAATATGTTGAAAAATAATCATCGTAATAGTACAACCTAGTTATGAATATTGAATAGATAATCCTAAAAGATAAAAAGAAAATTGTACGAACTAAAATAAATTTAACATCTTAACATCTTTATATTTAAATTTAACTCAAACATTTTTATATAATCTTAATGAAACAATATTTGAGTATAAATATTCTATTAAACTTATGTCTATCAAAATTATATTTATCTATAATTTATAATTAATATTCATCTAGAATTCAATCAATCAAATCATTATTTGTAGGAGTTCTGTATTTGTTATGAAATCTTAAGCCTTCCTTAAATAAACCTATAATTGTTGGATTAATATTTGATAAACCTTTTAATTAGAATTAATTACGTAGGAGACTTGTACGCATCCATTCTAATATATATATAGTATATATATATATATATATATATATATATACAGTATATATATATATATATATATATATACTAGCATACCCTGCCACGCTTTGCAGTGGCTTTAATTAAAATCTTCTGGATTGAAATTTGAATCTGATGAACAAACAGTTCTATATTATTGATCAAAATTTTCTCATTTTTTCGAAATGAATTCAATTACTAAATAATTTTTAATTTTTACATAAAATTATTATTGCCAATGCATAAAATAAACATTAATAAATAAACATAACACATAAATATCTGTTGATAGCTATTTACATTTTGATTTAAAATTATCACGATTTATTAATTTATTTTAGATATTTATAGGTAATTTTTATTTTACGTCTGGATTCATTGAAATTTTAATTATTACACATAATTATTACAAATTTATTTTAATTAATTACATTAATTAATTATTCATTTAATGTTCCATAAAAATACTAATCATAGTAAACAATACTACAAAATATATGCATTTACTAGAAAAATTAAAATAATAATTTCTTCCAAAATTGTTGTATAAGGTTATGAAATTGTAAGAAAAACAATCGATTTTGAGTTAAACTTTACATGGTAGATTTCAGTTTAAGAGCTTTTTTCATAATGATAAAAATTAATTATGCATAATCAATTTCAAGTGATTTTTTTTGATTGATTTAATGTCTCTTTTTATTATATAACATAATGATTTATATATTTTTATCCTATTTCTGGAAAAGATATATTTGTTATTAGATACTTTATAAATACAAACACGTTCTGCTGCGGTTGCAATATTGATAAATATGATTAAAATACAGATTTCAAAGCATTTTATATTTTTAAATTTAATTGATATAAAATTAACGTTAAAGTTGAGAGATTCCAGTCAGACACAATCCTACTTTTGAAAGTGATCATAATAAAAATATGTGTGAAAGAAATGAGTGGTAGTGATAGGCTAATTGAATGTGTTTAATTGCTTTTATGAATAAAATAATTTGATTAATATATAATTATTATATATATATATATATATATTCATATATTAATCTATTAATTAGTGTTTTTATGTGATAGTGCTAATTAACACCGAATGAACTCGGTTAAAAAAACTGTGCTTGATATGAATTCATTCACATACAAAAATGTACAATTTTTGTATTACATTTTTATCTATAAATTTTAAACAGTGTTAATTATTACAATATTTATTAAATCTATGAACTGTTGAATAATATAATATTTAATCAAAATTTTGATAAATAGTTTAATTTAAAATTGTGAATAGTTTGAAAAACATTAATTGGATAAGCGTTACTTTTTGGATAATGCTATTCACTTGTACTGGTAAGAGTTTTTAATATGGAGATCTATATTTTGTATTTCGGTTTTATTTTTAATTAATGGGCTTAAGAATATTCAGTATTTTTTATATATACACGTTTTAAAAATCGAAATATTTCGTTTATTTTTGATATATGATGCAGAAATTTATTTTGGCCGAATAAATTTTTTAGATTTGAGATCTAGAGTTGCTGCAACAATTTTGTGATTTATTTGATGAGAATTAATGCTACTATACACATACTAGAGTTATTGAGAGTAATTTTTATTACAAGAAATAAGAAATTCAATTTTATCTAAATGTGTTTTTGGTTGTGTCAAGAGTACTTCTATCTATATCGTTTGTTTTCCAGCATACTAATTTAGTATATTATTTTAGATACCCTGATAAAGTAGCAAATATTTCGAGTTTTCAAACATCACGTTATTATTATTCTTATCATTAACAGTAGAAATTTTTGATACGTTTTTTAATTAGTGTGAGCTATAAATCTGATAGTGCTAGTCTATATTATAGAAAATTGTTCCTAAATATTACAAACAGTAGCCAGTATACTTATTAAAATAATTCTCTAGTCATTCGTTCAGTTAGTCCCAGATTTGATTCTTCTAAACTAAACGAGTTCTATTTGGCAAAATAAATTTGTAGTAATTCAAAAAATAGAAGTTGCACAGACATGTTTCTGAATCTCTTAACCAGCTAACTGTGGTGCTCACAAAGTATAATCTTACTTTGTTTCTTATCTATAATCTTACGTTTTTGATGAAAAGCATAAAACTACTTACAAAAGAAACAGTAGACACATTTTCAAGGAAATTTTTACTTCCTCATAAATTGCAATTGAAATAGCAAATAGTCACTGTTTTATACGTATGACGAGTATACTCGTCAATACACAAAATTCTGCTATTTCTTCATGATGACTATATTCGTCAATCACAGTTATCTGGTTAAATGTGTGAAAAATATTTAATAAGTGGAAAACTACAAAATCTATAGAAAATATTCTGACTATTTCAATATTTGAGAAGTCTTCAACGACTGATATTTTGTATGACTTGCCTCGGCACATGCATATTCACACACTTGCGATTTCCTATGACGAACCGGAAAACACATCATTTCGAATATTAGGGAGAATATATAAGAAAAGACATTCACTCATACTCATGTATCGAAGTAACTAGCAGCTGCCGTTTAAAAATAAAAGAGACCAAGGGGATGAATCTTAACATGTACGTGCAAGGGGTTGCTTTTGCTCTCTATTGTATTTTTCTTAAAAATTCGTGCAGTTGCGTTCCTGACATGTGAGTTGCATCAATTTACCCACGAAGATATGCTGACATATATAGCAATCTCCAAAGTTTAATATTATCTTTATCTTTTAAAATAGTAGAGTATGTCATAGTAATCGCAGTAAATTTAAATTTTCAGTAATTTTGTATATCTTTATGTTTCAAAGATTTCTGAACATATGGCATGGATGTATGTGAATGTGTTTTTTGACTTATTCAAAAACCATTCTATTTCTTTTGATCCTCCAAGTCAGTTTTCGAGAGAAAACTGAAAAGTTTTTCTAATTTGAATGATTTAAAAAACATTTCACTTACATGCTATTTATATAAATTTAAAAAAAAATACAATCTGATATGTCAAGTTGTTTGGATATTTTGAAGCTATTATGACTGTATAAAATAAGTAGTTGTAAGTGACATTTTCACTTAAGATAAGTTGCATGAACGTTAACTTTTTTTGTGTAATTAATTTTTTTCATCAATAACAATTAAGATTTTGCTATTGAAATAACATTTTCTGTTTATTTTGATAATAGTTTTCATCTAAATTTATTTTTATTTTCTGACATTTACAAGTATATTATTTCATTGAACTAAATTCTTGCTTAGTTTAATACGTATGTAATATATGCTCCACGTAACAAAGAAGTAAATTGTAGTAATAATTTTTACAATTTTGTAAAATAAACTGATATTTTTCACCCTATATTTTGCGCACCTTACTCTGTGATTGACGAATATACTCGTCATGAGCTCGATTCGGACGCCATAAAACTGTGTGCACTGTTCGATGGCAACACAGTTCACTGGTTAAAATACATCTCAGTGTGATTCAACTTAAACTTGTAACTTGAGGAAATTCTAAAAAAAGGAGAAAAAAATTATTTAAATTTTCTTAAAATTTGCTCGAATATTTTCTTTATAGCGATGGAAATGCATTAACGCATCCCAGATTAGGTCTTTTGTTTGGGTATGTCTGGCTCAATACCGTCTAGGTGCAATACAGACTAAAACCTCAACGCTTATCCATTGTTTTACAGAAACTTTAAGCATTACTTCATGGGGGGAGGCTCTAGATTTCTATAATTCTTCTGACCTAATCGGTCCCATTCGCTCTTCTTCTTCCCAAAGATATCAAATCTATTAGAACTTCGGTAACGAATTTGTCTTTTGTAATTATTTGTAACCCATTTTCAATGATTTCAAAAATCTTTTATATTTAAAATAATTGAAACTCTCTTGGTCCGAAAACATATGATAGCAGTAATTTAATACAGATATACGATTAATCTATAATTCATGAATTCTACAAAGTAAAATTCATTTATCAATTGGTTATTAACAAATCAATAAAAAAAGGTTCCGAGTTTGTCATATTATATTTTCTGTAGATTGAATCATTATGAAAACATCTGGAACAAAACTATCATATGGTAGTGCGCGTACAATTTTATTGCGCAATGTGACATCACACATATCGTCATAATTCGAGTAATTTCTTGTTATGAATATGTGTTTAAAAAATATTTTATAATTTAGATAAGATTTTTTTATTCGTAATATAAGTGACATCAAATTTGTGATTAAAAAATATAAGCAGAATACATTATTTCACATAGATAATGATTTTTAAAGAAATTATTAGCAAATCTCGTTGATTGGAAATAAAAGTAGGTAAATTATTTATATTATTCATCTTTCAAAGTAAATCTAAATCCATCAATTTCTTTCGTAGATATTATAATATTTTTCTTGTTTATTTATTAATTTAGAAAATCAGAGCAATAATTAGGTTCTTATTTGTTTGCTCGACAAAATTTTTGGTAATTAATATCTGAAAAATATTTTCCAACTTCCAAAACAATTCTTGTTGATCAATTAAAATATTTTCAATGCCTGGTATTTCAAGTTTACCCAGGCAAATGGCACTTACACCTAGTTATTTATTCATTTAATGGGTCTTGTACTCGAAATCAGAATTTCCGCTGGAAAAAAGTTTTATTTTTATGATTATGGTTTCAGACTCTACCTTTGTCTGTGATTGTTGTTTTTGTACAGAATTTTATATCAAAAGAGAAGCATCGTTCTGAAATATTAATAAAATGATATAAATGACGACTTTTTTATTATTTATTATCTAAAAATTATCTATTTTAATTTTCCATAAAATAAAAAAATAACTTATACACATTTTGCAATAGAACGTCTTGAACCCAAAGAAATAAAAACAGCTGTTGTATTTATTATTAAAATCTCTATAAAATATCTGATGATTTGATGTGTATATGTCTAAAGATGATTTTTGACCGAAACCGCTGGACCTGCCTTTCCAAAAATTTGATCAATTATTCATTACTATTCACTTCATCGATACAATTAATTTGCTTTTTGAATTATTCAAATCGGTCGTTCCGTTCTCTCAAAATGTGAATTGCCATTTTTTGCACTTTTTGCCATCTATCTTCGAAGTGGTCTTTCGAGTGTTTCTTTGAATCATCCAAATCGGTTGATCCTTGCTCTCGAAATAGTCGACGAAATTTTGTATCCGCACATGCATACACACAAATTACAGACACATACCTACACATGCATCCATTTTTTCTAGGGTATGCAGAAATGTTCAGAAGCTTTTGAAACAATGAGCGCTTAAGGCTAATGACTGTTAATAAAAAAATAAACATATTTATGTAAATTTTTCGCGATTTTTAAGATGTTGCATTAATTGCTAATATTGGAATATCACGTATTAATAACTATTAATTATGTCTAGACTTCGAAATTGCCAAAATCTTGTAGCCAAATTTTCCAGCGGTTCTTCGGAGTAAAGGTCTAATCCAATGATTCATCAAGCAAAAATTGCTTTGCTCAAAGAATATACAAAAATATACCAATATTTTTTTATATTCCGAGCATCTGCTTTTTACTGCTCTAATTCTTACACGAAAATTTTCCCTACTACGTTTCGTTCAATCTATAATTAGATTATTCAATTATCAAATCATATTTAATGGCACCGAGTCGTTGCGTGCTACTGTGATCATGTTCTGTTCTAAAATTAACACAATTGCTAATAAAGGACTCTTCGGAAAAGGTGATGGTTAATAAATTATGTTCTTTTCATTTTGATTTTAATATTGCCTTTGATAATCTTAATGATAAATGTCTTACTTTTCAAAAAGTTGACATCATAATTGTACTTATTTGATGCTCGTGACTTAATGATCATTGACCCTAGAAAATTTCCCTTCAGGTTCAGGAAAAGCTTTAAAATGATTTTTAGAGTTTTTGTATTTTGACAATTGAATTTTCAGTATTCCATCATTTTGAGTATCTTTGCTTATATTAATCGTTGCATTATAAATAAAGAGATTTTTTGCGAAAAAAATTCTATTATTTTGATAAATTCAATCATCAAATCGTAATAAAACTATTTTTATTTAATTGCATCAATATGTTGCGTGCTACCGTGATCATGTTCTGTTCTAAAATTAACACAATTGTTAATAAAGGACTCTTTGGAAAAGGTGATGGTTAATAAATTATGTTCTTTTCATTTTGATTTTAATATTTCCTTTGATATCTTTAGTAATAAATATGTCTTACTTTGTAAGAATTATTTGCTTTTGATATAGTGAAAGTTGGAATGATCTTCGTTGTATGTTTCGGGTGATCACTCGATGAATTATCGACCCAAGGAAATGTTGCTCTAGATTTTGGAACAATTTTGCGAATTGTTTTTCTAGTTATTAGAGCATTTTCTATTAGCAATTTTGTTAATATAAATCATTGTCAATGAACAGTTATTTATAAAGTTAATTCGAAAAATTCATTAATCAATTCTTAATCTCTATAAAATGGCTCCGAGTCCTAACGTGCTGTGATCATGGTTTGTTCCAAAATTAACACAATTGTCAATAGAGGACTCTTTGAAACAGGTGATGGTTAATAAATTTGATATTCTCGCTGATGAATGTCTTAATTAAATAACAGTGCTCAAAACCAAAAAAATTACGAACGAAAAATAAGACTTTTGTTATAAATTTTGATACATCTTCTGATAGCAAATAGGTGATGACTGTTAGCACATCAAAAGCTATATACAATTCAAAAAGCTATATATTTACTATACTCGTTTTTGAAATATTGGCTGTGGACCTTTTTGCCCGCGGACTTTTAAGCTTCTCTCTACCCTATATCAACTTCTTTTTTATTTATTTCTATATTATTTAATTTAATATAATTGATTTAATTTTTGTTATTCTGTTATTCTGTTATTTAATTTTCTCAAAATGTTCTGCATATAGACCAAACTCCATTACTTTAATTATACGAGTATTTATACATGAAGAAGGTAATTGATATGATCGAAACTTCGATAAACAAAAATATACTGGGTGTATTTCGGTAGAATTCTGCTTTTTTTGTAAGTCGCAAATATATTGAATATATGAAAATAATTGCTCAAAAAATAAATGTTAAAATGTTTCATTGATCTTTCGCAAAAAGTAATATTATTACAATTTGTTATATATGGAATGATTTTTGGGAAGTCATTTTTGTTTGCGAAAATTTATTCTTTCGGTGTTTTTTGTTTTTGTGTTGTTTTAAATAATTTGTTTAATTAAACCAGTGGTTCCAAAAGTGGTCCACAAGGACCCCTAGTGTACTAGACATCATTATTCTGGAGGATATAAGATTAAATTTTAGAAAATTGTTGCCAAATGTTGGTAATTAAACATTTGCTTGTCTTTATTTTTTTATCATTATCTAAAATTTAATTATTAAATGTATACAAGTAACATGTATCTCTACTCTATATATTATATTATAATAATAATATATTAGATAAATAAACTTTAATAAAGCTATAAGTCTATGGCAAAGCCCAAGGGGTTCACGAAACAATAAAGTTTGGGAACCTATGGTTAAAATCATTGAGGAAGAGTCAAATTGGTACTCGAAACTTATGGAATACTTGTTAATATTTTTTAAACAGAGCTCGTTTTGTCCCTTATTAATAATTAGATGCGTTCTTGAATAAAAAATCATTTTTTTACTATTATATTGCATATATATATATATATATATATATATATATATATATATATATATATATATATACCATTATGTCACGGTTACGTATATCGTACACATAGAAAAGGTTAACGACTTCCAAACTAGTTAGGTTTTGCCAACAAAAAATAAAACAGTTTTTTTGTCTTCTGTAATCTTCTAAATCTGCGGAACAGTTTGTGTACCTTGGGTTATGATCATTGAACCCAAGCCGAGATTTCGAAACACAATAACTTGAATATTTAAATTGTAATGAATCTGAACGAAATCCACGATATTACTTAAATAAAAAAATCATTTTTTACCTTTTAATGATTTATGTGTAATGTAAGAATCTAACTCGGAAGTTAATTGGAAGTTGGAACTACTAGTAAACAATTCGTAATTGTGGTTGTTAATTTGAATCTTCACGGTTTAACGAAAAAAGTCCTTGGTCATGCCATTGACACGGCCGTCTTGTTGGTGTTTAGGCCATAAAGAAATATTAATTTCGTTCAAGTGTAAACCTTCATGTTATTCCAACTATTTTTATTAAAGTCTTTTGCGAAAGCGAAATCTGATTCAGATTCGATTGTATTTTCTATGCTAACAGAGATGCTGTATGTTTACTTGAAAGAAATATTGTTGGAGGTATAATTAAAATATATAATATAAGGGCAAATGTAAAACATTTGTTTTTTTATTTCCCTACTTTATTTATATATAGGGCAAGGCGGGGCACAAAGGTCCAATTTTACTTTGAGCAATTATATTGTGAAAACCAAACCAATTTAATTACAACAAATAACACATATCAAACAACTATCTGACTATGCTCAGTAAAACTCGCGGCCAATTCATCATTGTAAAAATGTGTTTTATTTTCTGTTTTCCAAAAATTTGTCAACTGGTCATTTTTACCCATGGTCGGGGTAAAACGGGACAGCCAGGGGCCAAACTGGTCTAATGTCTTCTTTTTAGTTTTAAAGGGATTTTACGAAATAATAATAATATTATTCAACCAATGCAAAATAAATTTTATGTATACATTTTTTTAAAGAAATTACACTGTATATAACCTTGATCTGGTTTTTCTTCAGAAATATCCTTAAACAGAATTGGCATAACTATTTATTTAAATTATCTTTTGTGAGTTTTTTATTTACTTTTAACTTAATTTACTTTTTTTATTTACTATTTCTTATTGTTTACACCTTTTCCAGGGTAAAGATTTCGATAGTCTTTTTTACTCCACCGAGCGTTTATATAAACAGGTTATATAAAAAGCCGATGAATTTAAATTAAAATTACCAATACATATTATAAAATAATTTAATAACGTATGCTCAAAAGTTATTTTAAGATGTCGTGAACTAAATAACAGTGCTCACAAACAAAAACAACTAACAACGAAATCAATTACTTTTGTTATAAGTTTTCAAACATTCTCATAAATCTCCTGGTAGCAACATCATAAGAATCAAGTTGATGGCTGGATATTCATCTTTTGCCATCTACTTCCAAATATTGTTGTTACAAAATTCCTAACTTTTGTGTTATTGGTGGTGGATCTTTTTACCCGCGGACCTTTAAGCCCTGCTTTATCCTATATATTTTTTGATGGTTTCTTGAAGCTTTGTTTTCATCACATCTGTCCAGTGCAGTTTCTATACATTTAATATTGGTGTACAATGAATTCTTTCTTAAATGTCAATTTTTGCAATACTGTAATACCCCGCTTAACGCAGGAGATACATTCCATCAAAGTAGAGCTTAATGCAAAACAGCGCTAAACGAGGCTATCTTTATATGGAAATATTGGGGTTAGGGAAATTTTGGCTTAATGGCATATTGCAGTCAATTTCGTCATCAATATAGACAAGCATTTTTCTGTTTCCTCTATGATATTATTTCTAAAACATATTAACTATTTGCAAAGCTTGTAGTTGCCGATGACACTTTTTTTCTTTATTCTTCATGGAGGTCCTTATTGAAGTTGCCAAATACAATGAAGCCCTAAGTAGGGTTTGACGTTCACCAGAATCTAATCTTGTAAACACTTCCATTTTAGTTTTGAGTGAAATGCTTTTTCTGGTTTCTCTCCTTTTATTTTCTTTATCACTCATAGTAAAAATTAAAGATCAAAATATTTGACACTGTAATATAGTGTTAAATATGTAAATTAAATCCTACTTCCACTGATGTCAATAAATGTTGAAATCTTTGGATTGAAATAAAAGAGCGTTAAACCGAAACAGCGTTAAGCGGGGTATTACTGTACTTTCTAATTTATTGCTTCTTCAGTCTTAGTTACCTTTTTCCAACACCTTATTTCAAAGCCTTCTAGATAACTATTTTTGTTTTGTTCAGTGTTCACCTAAACTCCTTACAAACCCATGTTCCAACTGTGGCATTTTATCTTCTTAACCTTATTTACAGCAAATTAACACTCTGTTTACTCAATGTATATATATATATATATATATATATATATATATATATATATATATATCTACATCTACATCTTCTATTCGGCGAACCCATAAACCACCTGTAACCTTTAAAAGATGCGTATTTCCTTATCCACGCGTGGGTCCCTGACGTCACGTCGACTTCAGTGTTAGTCCGATACACATTTACAAATTGATGGCGCGATCCTCTCGTGGATTCCAATGTGTGGGTGCCCCCTTTTGACTGTTATCTGATTACGTCACACAATGTGTCCTCCCTGGGGGGTGGAAATTTTCATGATGCCGTCACAATAGACTGGGTGGCTGTCAAACTTTTGGGGAAAACATAATAAAATAGATCAATGTTATTGCAAGGTTATGTTATGTAGTAGTTTTTATATAAAGTGGTACTAAAAACTGTTTAAATCTTATGTGGTTGATGTGCAGTAAGGCGTTTTTGATAGAAAACTTTACCACAAATACACAAATGTGAAAAATTGATGTTGTCATAACTGCATTTTTGAGATTTGGTTTGATAACATGTGAGTGAAGTTGCATGGCATTTTGACATTATTTGTTTTGTTTTGTTATTTTTGAACAGCGTCAGAATGTAATAGTTCTATAAGCATTTGTGCTAATTTTGTCTTAATATTAACCTGTTTGTCAAATACCAACCCAATCAGTTGCCACATCTCTGTACGATATATATTGGTATTACAATTTCTGTAATAGGGCGAATATTTTTTTATTGGTCCCAGGTAAGAGCCATTTTCACTTGGAAACATTGCTATCTACATTTTCAAGTGAAAATTGTTGTCACTTCTATCTGATAGAAGACTGCTGAATCAATTTCTGTCGCTTTGACGGTATTTAGTAGCATTTTATATGAAAACTGGAACATAACATAGCCTTGCCATAACATTAGTTTATTTTTCGAAACATCAATTTCATTTGATCATAAATTGAAAATACGGATAATAATGACAAGGTAATGTTTACTTTATTGCACTTACTATTTTGTCGTAGTTTGTTTATAGGAATCAAATAGATTTTTACACAAATTCTCGAAATCACTTATTATCTTACAAGTGGTTTCCAGTAGGGTATAGGGACTTGAAGGTACGCGGGTAAAAAGATCCACCACCGATATCACAAATACGAGTAAACTTAAGAATTTTTAACAACATTATTTGAAAGAAGAGTGTAGAAGATGTATGACCAGCCATCACATTGATTCTTACGAAGTTACCATCGGAGCCAAAATGGCAATGTTTGAAAAAAAAGCATTCTTCCGTCGTTAGTTTATGTGGTTATGAGCACTGTTGTTTAGTTTAAGAGATTTAACATGATTATAAGTTGAAGTTTCTGGATGAGGTTGACAACCCATGCATCGGCGTGAAGATGTTTGTATGCGCATGTGTGAGATGCCTGTTCTTGTTGTATGCGTTGCATTTGATTGAGTTACATAATAGAGGGATAATGATTAACCCATTGTCAATATATATCCCCGTGCTTGACCTGCTTCCAAAATTATATATTAATTCACACACACACACAAACACACACACACACACATAAATACAGATTTATATATATATTGACAAAGTCTAATAATCGGGCGTAACATCAATAAAAACATGAATTTCTTTCAAAATTATTACATCCATACGTTTCGGCTATAGTCCTAGCTTTCACTCAATGGAAACTCGAAATAAAAGAGTAAAAAGTACTTACAACTAGTTAATCTTAGTGTTAAAATAGAAATTTTAATAATCTTTGGTATCAGGATATGGTAATGCACTACACTATGTATTATAAACATTAAAACTGTAATTACATAATATTTTCACAATATACTAAATAAAAAAATCACAAATGGATAGTGTGTGATATATGTGTTGTTCGTAGACTGCTTGAAAATATAATGGATAAAAGACTTTTTAAAATATTTTTACCAAGATTCTACACATGTGTGGTATTAATTGCGAATCCTTGTGGAATTAATTGCAAATTTGTAAATACTATCTAAATAAAAGAGATTTGAGTCGCACAGCGTGTTGAGTTCATTGCGCTTATTTATTTTTCTATTGTTATAAATAGTCAAAAAAGATTCTTCTATAATTCTTTGTTTAAATAAATTTTGTTCGAATTGTAGCACAGTCGGGTTAAAAAAGTCTTTATGGCGTTTTAAAGTATTAATGTGGTCCGGAAGCATAGTTTTAAATTGTCTGGGATTTTTTTTAAATTATTTTTGTGTAGTTGTAAACGTTTAATCAATTTCTGGCTTGTTTTTCCTATGAAAATTAAATTACAATCGAGACAATTTATTTCATAGACGAGATTTCTAAGTCGTTCTATGTTAAAAGGGTTTTGGTAAAAATAGTGCTGGTCGTTGTACTAAATTATTTACAAGTCGGAGTTCAGATTTATAAAAACAGTTTTTTTTCCAAGGAACATACAGTTCTTTAATGTATGGCCGACATAATTTATAATAATTTGTTGCAAGTTTATATAACACTAATGATTTGTTCCTAAGAAGATAGGATTATTGACTATGTATTACATATGTAGTTATATATTACACCAGAGTGAGTTTCTGAGACAGGTAAATTGTTATGTACTGTGGGATTGCCAATTTTATTCAAGTACAGTACAGTACATAACAATTTACCTGACCTAGAGACTCACTCTGTTTTTATATGTCTACCATACATTAAAAAACTATATTTTTCTTAGAAAAATCTATTTTGTAAATGAGGACTCCGGCTTGACAACAAATTTGCCACAACAACTAACACTAAAGTACAAATTTTGTCCCAATAACTTGAATAATATTTGTGATTCTGATAATTATTCATATATTTAATAAAAAAAATATTTTACATATTTCTAATATTTTTATCATCTAAGATAATTTAATGGGGTTTAGTTAAATATTTAGTTCACTTTTCGGAAGACATTTCTAATTTATTAGAATTTATTGGTAATTTTAAATCATTTTTGATACTTATATATATATTGAATTATGCTAGCATTTTTTTCTTTAAAAAAATTACATTCTGCACTATGTTTGTTTACAGTACTGAATATATTTTATTATTGTAAAAGAGTTACAAATACATAATTTTAATTGTAACTAGATTATTTAAGAACTACTTTTTTACCTAATCCACTCAATATTTTATTTAAATCAAGACAATACGAATAATTATTACTAGTAATACAATTTTACTTATACTTATTTATGCAAAATATAGTACTTAAAATATTGACAAATAATGAATGTTAACAAGTATATAAATCAAAATAATGTATGTACACCAATCGTACAAATTTAAACGAAAACAAATTAATCACGAAATTGTTGGTAATTAACTACCTTTAAGTAGATCGTTTAATACGAACTAAATAATGTTTATACTAGATTAGAAAATGATTCATTGCATTTGTTATATAGGTGTATATGCATATATACATGCATATATATATATATATATGTATATATATCGGTTAAGAAAACGGATTAATAATTTTAGTATTCTTACATAATTCCAATGGTTAACATCTACGTGCAAAGCTCGACGTATTTTCATCAATATGTTCCAATTGAGTTTTATTGAGTATTTAATTAAAAGAAAAACTTTCAAAGGTAAGAGGCTTTTTGAGTTCAATTTTCTCATTTTTGAAATATTTTTTTTCATTTTTGAAATAAATTAAAAACTGTATATGTATACCGGGTGTTCCAGAACTTCACGTCAAACCGAAACGGGGTGATTAGAATTGTCCTTAACTGTGCTGAAAAAAATACATCTCACGTTTTTTGGAAATTATGAGCTTTTAAATGCTTTGGTAAAATTATGTCCATTTTTCGGTTATTGTGGTTAATTTTTATTAATTTAGTTGATTTAAACTTTAGAAGCGTAGCTGTGAATTTACCAGGGCCATATAAAAAAATACACAACTGTCTCAAGTTTTTAAGAATTATGACTTTTTTTTGGACTATATATTTCAAAATTTCAAAATCGGTCGACTCTGAAAGGCCCTTTAAAAAAACGTACATAAGGGTGTTGGCAAGATTGTCGAAAAGTTGGCGCATTGTAAAAAATCATGTTATTTTTAGGTTTTTATTTTTTACTTTTACCATTTTACCATTCAAGAATACCATTTTACAAACCAGATTAAATGCGCCAACATTTTGATGAAACTCGGCAACAGACTTTAGTACAATTTTTTTTAAAGAAATCGACTTCTCAATTTTTTTTCAGCTTAGTAATAATTTAATACCATTATAAAAAATTTGCTTTTTGTACTTTCTGAAAAAGAATACATCCCATATTTCGGAATGGTGAAAAGTATTTTCACTAGCTTTATTTATTCAAAAATAACCTAGAAATATAGGTAGTAAAAACTTTTACTCAAAAACCAAACCATAAACGCGTCTTGGGCGATAAAGCGTAAATTATCATAAATCGTATTAAGCATGATTGTTTTAATAGGGTTCTACTGTGATTTCCACATAATTAAGACGAACTAACAGATTTTTAAGGACGCAACCAATTATTCTGGAATAAACCTCGTTAAGACGATTGCGCAGACGACCAAAAACTTGTCTTAAACGATAAAATGTGAATCATCATAAATTGTATTAAGGACGATCGTTTTAACAAGGTTCTACTGTAGTTTCCAAAATTTGCGATACATAATCAAGACGAAACAACAGATTTTTAAGGACGCAACCGGTGGTTCCGGAAAAAACCTCGTTAAGACGATTGTCCAGACCACCAAAATCTCTTAACGTCTTAAGCAAGAAAGCGTACAATGCAATAAATCGTATCAAGCACGATTTTCTGAACAGGGTATTTCTGTAATTTTCAAAGTTTGCAATGCATGATCAAGACGTAATAACAGATTTTTAGAGACGCGACCGGTAATTCCGGAATACATCTCGTCAAGACAATTGCCCAGAAACTAGACAAAAAACGCGTATTAAGCGAGAAGCGAGCGACGCAAGAAATAGTGTTTGCGCCAGAACGACTAAATCTCTGGCATTTCTGGAAGGGTAAGATTTGTATATAAGCGCTTATCATTTGCGTTTATGAGCTCTCTTGTTTGTTCATTTGCTATGTTCACTTGTTTTTCAATTGTTTTCTATTGACTCAAATACAATAAGCTATCCTAAAGGGACTAATCAACCCTAACGCTTAACAATCGTATTAAACATGATAGTCTTTTTAACTAGGTTCGACTATAGGTTCTAACAATTGCCGTGCATACTTGAAACAAACTAGCATATTTTTGAGTACGGAACCTTTGACCAAAATTTCCAAAATATCTGCAACAATTAATGTGCTGGCATATGTGGTATCATGGCATATTCTTTATTTACAGACATAAATACCAATTAATAATCGTCTTAACAGGGTTTTACTGTAGTGTCTTAAAATGGCGATGCATTTAAGACGAACTAACAAATTTAATTTCCGCAACCGGTGATTTTGGAATTAGCCTCATTAAGACGATTTCCCAGATGACCAAAAAATCGTCTTAAGCGAGAAAGCGAATTAGGCAATTAATCGTATTAAGCACGATCGTCTCAACAGAGATCTACTGCAGTTTCCAAAAATGGCGATGCATAATTGAGCCAAATTAGTATTTGGTAAACTATTTTTGAGTACCTTTGATCAAAGTTGCCAAAATATCTGAAACAATTAATTCACGGATTATATCGATCTATCAATGAATGCCACATGTGCCGGCATATGTGGTATCATGGCAAATATATTATATTGTTCATTTACAGGCATAAATACCAATTAATCGTGCTTTAACGATGTATGGCGTCATTCATTGTATTTTGATTAGTCCTTTCCCCGCCTATAGCGATTCAACTCGGATTTTATAATATATAATAATATATACAATATATAATCAGACTTAATAAAAGTATAATTACATATTGTCGTCCGTATTAAAGTAATTGGATGGTTCTTTGAGTGCTTTTGAGCATCTTCGAAATATTTTTTAAAAATGCCATGATATTATACGCATAAGAATATGTAGTTTTGATAATTGAATTATAATGATAATTGGAATGAAATTAATTATTAACACTTTAATCGCAACCATATCAGAAAAACGTGAACCATGGTAATTTTATTAGATAAATTAGTTCAGCATGTATCAAGGAACTTAATGTATCAAAGAGAACAAAACTTTTTGCTAAAACTCTTGGAAATACACATTTTTATGTCACTCACATATGAATGGCATGGACCTATATTAAAACTGTAGTTTTTTTCTTTACTGTAGTTTTAATAATTAAATTATGATGATAATTGGTATAAAATTAATTATTAACACTTTAATCGCCATCATATCATAAAAATTTCCACGTGAGCCATGGTAAAGTTTTTAGATGAATTAGTTCAAAATGTTTCAAGGAAACTTTTTATTATAAAAATTTATTTTTTTGCCAAACCTCCTAGAAAAACACTTTTTTATGACTCATATATATGACTATGGCTTGGATCTATATTAAAACTTATTTCTCTACTGTGTCAGTCCTATATGTCTGACGCATCCAGAATACAACAAACAATTTTTAGATTTTGTTTCTGATAGGCCAAGGTTTCAAAACATTTGGGATTGACCTCGTCTTTTACCAAATTGCGTTTGTCTGACATGGCCCATGTTACTTCTTAGACACATATGATCTACAGGGCGATTATCGTGTTAATTTAAAAAAAGTATATCAGATTTCCACTTACAGCAATGATTTTAATTTGTAATTTCCGAATTTGTATGATTTTCAAAATATTTATAATCTTTATTAATTTTAAACCATTGGTATTTTAAAAATAAGTGACTTGCCTGCCAGTTCAAGCGATTATAAACGGCTGATCTTGATAAATCCTGATTCCACGTGTTTTATTTGCCATTTTGTATCAACTAAAGCTTTTATCAGCTTCAACCGTTCTTTTAAATCGTGGTGGATTTTCGATATAAAAATTGACGAATCAAAGTTTTTCAAATAGCTAGAATAAATACATCTTGTTCATGAAAAATACATTCATATTGAAAACTTTTTTTATTGATTAACTTATTTTAGCCTGAACAGCCTGAATAGAATTATACTACTCTGGCTTCTCTAATGCTATACTTTTATTATCTATATTTATTTATTTTATTATCTATATTTATCTAGTATTATTTTATTTAATGCTCAGATAACTTTATAATATATAAGTTTAAATGAGGGATTTTAAAGTTAAAACAGAAAAAAAAAACAATATAGAAGTAAAGCAAAAAATAAACAACTGATTTATAAACACAATTAAATAAAAATAATAAATAACATGTGTGCTAATTTTTCATGCAACAAGTACTAAAAATTGTTTTAGAAATGAACAAAATCATTTAAAGGTCTCTCAGATTGTTGAAGCCAGACTGTAAACTGTATAAAACACTGATTCGTTAGCATAATACATGTATTTGTTGCGAATTTCTATTACAATTACTATAATTTGTCACTAAGTTTTGATTGTAATTACATTTATTCATTACTTAATAATTTGGGTTTCCACGTGGACCTAATTATGTGCTGCCCCCACCCCGGGGAGCAACCTTCTGGTACAAAAGCTCAATGCCATGAAGATCGCCGTCTTCAGGGCCAATAATATGAAAATACGCCCAAACAGGAGAATTGGCCATTTTCTTTTTAGTGCTGATTTAACTGTTTTCATTGTCCGAATACCTAAAATATAAAATATAACAAATATGATGTTTATTACATGGTCATTTTTTCAAATATCTTATTACATCTTTCAAAAAGGAATTACATATAGATTTCTTGATCTAGATGCGCTTTGGTTTAAAGATTTCTTATTCAAAATATTTTTAGACTTGGTTTTCAATACCAGAATTAGTTTCTGGAGATTTATCTGCATTATAGATATATATAATACATACATGATCATACAATAATACAGGGTGCGCCATCAATATGTGGTCAATGGCAACATTGAAGTTTTGTTTGAAATAAAGGGGATCATTTCATTGACGTTGTTTTTTAAAACCAGCTTGAAAAAATTATACGGCTTCAAATTTGATAATAAAAAAAGTTTATCAAAATCCACCGCAAATTGTTCAGGTTATTCAACAAATCCATTGACCACATACAAATGGCGCACCCTGTAAATTTTGTATTGTGCTCTTTTATTCAAAACGTTTACTTAATAGTTTTACTATTTTTTTTAATTAATATGAATTAAAAAAATTTTTTTTGATCAATAGTATTGAGCTGTTCATCCGATTCAAATTTCAATCTGTTGGGTTCTAATATAAGCCACAGCAAAGCGTGTATATATATATATATATATATATATATATATATATATACTAGCTGACCCGGCAAACGTTGCATTGTCATAAAAAAATATGTTAGTATGCAAATAACTAATTGATTGCAAATTGGTATATAAGAGAAAGGGGCAGCTAACAAAAAACGTATGAATAGTTTATCCACTGCAAAGTACGTCACATAGAAATGTTCCTGGATCTGGTCTTCGGAAGAGCCAGCTAATGTGAAACTGATTCTATTTAAATTGAATTATCACTATTACAGTTTCAAGATTACTTGTTAAAAATTATCGATATAATTTCATTATAATTTCATCGAATTCATCAATTATTATTTGAATACCACGTTGGGCATCGAAAGATGTTTCCATTTATGATAATGACAAAAAGCAATATATTACATTATATTTATCTCATCGTCAGCCAAATATCATCGAACAAACATATGTATTATTCATTGACGCAAACAGTACACCAGTTTTTCGATGATTTTCTTGGAAATTAACTATTTCATCACCAGTATATGTTTTGTTCATAGACGAAATGCATCATCAATCAGAAATATCAATATTTGCTTCGGTTACTCAATGAACATATTACGCTATTATATCATTTATTTATTCCGTTATAAATATTATGAATAATATTATATAATATATATACAAATAAAGAATGACTATTATATGTTTATGTTAGTTATTATCGTTGATAGTTTAATTAATTGTCGAATTTGCATGCGCTTAAATTTTTTGCTCAATTGTATGTTATTTTGATTTGGAAATAGTATAATTGTATGTTATTTTGGTTTGGAAATAGTAAAATTTGGACAGACATAAAAATAGACTAAAAACAATTGCTATAAACAACAAATTGGTTTTTTACGATTTTTATTATCAGAAATATGTAATTCAACACAACATAATCATTTAAACGCTTCTGAGTATATCATGGCAATATATAACAACACAAAACTTTTTAAACAAAGTTAACAAGACATTTTTGTGAAATCTTTTTTTTTTGTATTGAATTTTTCTTCCCTTAACTCCTTTGTATTTTTTTCTAAGTTAGATAGTTATTTGTTTAATCTTCACCCGAAAAAGACAAGAAATACATGTGGGTGCGGTACTCACAATATTTGCCACAACCGTACCCAACGCACACTTTTAACCCTTCCAACTCGGATGACGCCGCTCTGGCGGCAAAATTCACATAAATTTCGGAATTGGCGAGTAGAAAGGGTTAAAAACAATACATAGCTATGACTAAGCCAATTATCTACGCAAAAACTACTTGCTGGTAAATAACTACTAATGTTCAACTTACAGCAAAATAACAAACAGAGTGATCTATTCGTATGCAAGTAACAGGTATTACTAAAATAAATCGAACAACAAAGTAACTTTTTTTTACTCTTAAAAAGCAATGCAATTTACAGATCATGTTAATGTGGGGTGCTGACTCAATGCAATCAAGGAAACTTGATCCAACAAACATACTTCATCCCTTTAGACTCTATCTCAAATCTTAAAATTCAGTATAACGTAGCTGTTATGATGATTGTATCTACCGTACCCTGGCACAACCGTACCCAGTCTCCATTACTTTGGAGAGAAAATTTTTCAAAATATTCTTTGCAATAATTTAAATGGTTCTTTCGTCCAAAACTTGCATCTTCATATACATTTTTCTTATTAACGTGTTATGTTTAAAATACTCCATAAGAGAGAAACTTGTTCAAACAAACATACTTCGTCTTTCTCCCTTTTAGACCCTATCTGAAAATTAATATAGTTTAGCTGTTACGGCGACTGTCACTACCGTACCCTGGCACAACCGTACCCAGTCTCCACTACTTTGGGGAGCAAAATTTTCAAAATATTCTTTGCAATAATTTAAATGGTTTCTTCCGTCTAAACCTCGCACCTTGATGCACATTTTTTATTAACGTGTTATGTTTATAAATACTCCATAAGAAGAGACTCCTTTGATAAATATGTATGTTTTAGCGCCAATTTCGTTTCTTCCTTTTGTCAGGAAAACAGATGTGTTGCGTAACGGAATTCCTTTCAAACAAATAATAAGGATATTATCTTCCGATGCGTGAATAAGGAGCGGTCTACACGTGTGTGCGTGCACGATGGTTAGTCCTTTATAGTCCTATTATTAATACTACATCTTTCCTTGGCTTCAACATCTGCTAATAAATACTTATGTACTTAAATACTTATACGGTAAACGGGCGGCCTGTGGATATTTTGTAAGGATAACTATTTTATATGTTAATCCGAATTTTTTGGGATTCATGGTCTAAAATGAAATTCAAAACTTGAACCGGAAATTTTGTTTGTAACTAATGGGAAGTGCTATATTGTGCTATATTTGGGTTATATAAATAAACAAATCTTTGGTTTACTTATAAAAGTGAAAAAAACTAGTGCTGCAAGGTATAGTGCCTTAAGGTTAATTGTATTTTTTTAAATATGGCTTAAATTTTTTTGAGAAATTTATATTTTTGAAAATAAATTTTTTGAAAATTTTGAACTTTTTTTTAAAGCAAACTCGCTGCTTTAGCTGCGCGGAGACGAAATATCGGAGCGCGTAAGCGCCGCGTCGCAATCTAACGGAGAGACATTTGTGCGAAACCCATAGATATTATATTTATTATATTATTTAAACAAGATTTGTACCTATTATTAAAATCTCTGCACACTATTTGATAATTTGGTGTATATAAGTTCAATACTTTTATCATTGGATCTCCGAAACCGCCAGTCTTGCCTTTCCAAAAATTTTACCAGTTGTTTACTTTATCAATACAAGTAAAATTTGTTTTGTGTTTCTTTTAATAAGTTTTTAGAATAATATAAACATTCTTTATTCGCTCACAGATGGTTCAAAATTTTAGACACAATGTAATAAAGAGCATTTACACTATTTTTTAAATATATTTAACGTTTTTTTATCATAAGTATGTTTTTGAATGTTGTCACAATATTTGTATCTCGTAATCTCGCAATAATAATAATATAACTATTTTATGAATTACATCATTTGCGCAGATCATATTTTGATGCAAAAACTACATACGTTTCTCTCTCTCCCATTTCGACTTATTGATTATCCATATAATTTTACTCTCTCGTCATTGTCAATGTCATGTTTGTGTTTTGCTTTGTTTAAAGTGTTTTTTTTTTAAATATTTTTACATTTGCTCGTTTTATTCTATTTTTCTTAGATCATTTTTTGTAATATGTATATACTTATTTCTTTTAGTTCAGATTATATATCATCTATTTTTTCGCAGTTCAAAATTATACATAGAATATTAAAATTATTTTCATTATACCAGAATTATACAAAGAATAATTTAATTTTCATTATGCTGCAAGTAAGATAAATAATAAAAACTCAAATTTAATATAATGAAATTGCTTGGGAGAGTATGTTAGTGTTTTTTCATAGTGCTATATTTTTACATTTTTTATCATTTGCATTTTTTATTATTTGAGTTGGGGTTGAATGGGGCTTGAAGGTCCGCGGGTAAAAAATTCATACTTTTTACCTACAATATTAAAAGTAGTGGTAAAAAGATTAATACTTTTTTAACTACAATATTTGAAAGTAGAGGTAAAAGGATGTATAATTAGCCTTTGCCTCAAAACAAACAAGGTCGCTATCAAGAGAAATTTTATAACAAAAGTATTTATTTTTGTTAGTTTATTGGTTGTGAGTACTGTTGTTTAGTTTACGAGACTTTTTTAATATAATATTTAAGTATACTGTATTTAATTGTTTTAAAAGATCTATTGTTAAGTGTAAGTTAGGTTTAACAGATGTTCTTATATAACCTCTATAAAAACCTTAATTTAAGGTGGTGGGGTAAAAAAGACCAACTGAACCTTTACCCTAGTAAGGGTATACACAATAAAAAGTAAATTTAGTTAAAAAGAGGAATTTTGCAAGAGATAAATTAAATAGTTATTCCAACTCTGCTGATGAATATTCTTGACAAAATACCGCATCAAAGTTATATACCGTGTTATCTATGTAAAAAATGTACCCAAGAAATTTATTAGTTGAATAATGTATCTATTATTTTGTAAATTTGAGACATTAGACCCTGGGGTAAAAAGAACAAATTCGACATTTTTTTTAAAAACATCATCATTTTTACAATGATGAATTAAGCCAGAACGACGTCAGTATTTTTTTTGTAACATATTTTCTGTCACGTTTTTATCGTAAAGTGAGAGATGTAAGAGAGAGAAATGTAAACGTAAAATATAACTAACATTTTATTATTTTTTTATTATTATTATTTTATTTAATTTTAATAAATATGACATAACATAATAACATGGATGATAATACATAAATGTTTTATGTTAATTTCGATAAATAAAATAATTTCCTTGTACACGCTCACCTACGATAAAAATTTGACAGAAAAATATGTTACAAGAAATCCTGGCGTCGTGTGCATCGGGCTTTAGCTGGAATTTTTATTGAAATAGTCAGATAATTGCTTGTTTGATATGAGTTATTTGTTGTGATTTAATTGGTTTGCTACCAAATTGCTCAAAGTTAAATTAGTCCCTTTGTGCCCCCTCAAAGTAAATTAGTCCCTTTGTGCCCCCCGCACCTAACTTTTTTATTTTAAACCAGGTGTTATTTTTTGTGATTTATTGAAGTAAGTATATTATTGTTGCTTATAAGATAAGGATTATATAATTCGCCCTCTTACAATTTTCACCAACTGTTGGACTATACGTCCTTCCTTGTATCCTTGTATCCTTGTATATGTTTTGTCGGTTTCTCGGTGTATTTTCGACCGCGGATGTATTCGTGCAGACGCTTTTATATTTCTTTATATATGTGCCACGTGCTAACAATAAGAAAAGAACGCACTTTGAAGAAGAAATAAAATGTCATTGAGTAATAATTTATGGACTGAGAATATTGAATAAAATGTTTTTTTTTTTATATTTGTCAAAAATGTTATATCATAAGGTTGATTAATAAAGTGATATGTATGGAGCTTAGCTCTGTACGGATCAGAGATATGGACTCTGAGAAAGAAAAACCGACAAAAACTATCTGAAGTTTGAAATATGGCGCTGAGGCGAATAACAATTAGATAAGATAACAATGAAGAAGTCGTAAGAAGAGTGGGCAAAAAGCACGATCCTGAGAAGAAAAGGAAGCTGGATCGCACCCATTCTGCAAAAAGAGTGCTTCCTGCACGACGTCGTCGAAGGTAAAATAGAAAGACAGAAAGGATTGGAAGGAAAAAGAATGCAGATGGTTGATGACTTACGCGAGAAAAGGAAATATATAAAACTGAAGACCGAAGCGCAGGACCAGTGTGGCATGGAAGCAGAAGTTTGGAAAGAAAAAATTGTAAAAAAAAATATAAAGTGATTAATGGTCAATAATGTCAATATTCAATAGTAATAAAATGATAATGGGAATAATAAAGTAGGGAATCGAAGAAAATCATTGATTTTGTGGTGCTCTCATACCATGGACCTGCCTTCGGGCAGACTACTATTTATTATTATTATTATACTGGGTAGTGCAAACTCTCGAAAAGCTATATCTTTGCTATTGGATCGAGCGTTTTACACTATACTTTTTGAACCTAACCTCCAAATGGCTCAAACGTTAGGAAAAAACAATAGTTGACTTCACACGTGTGTTGTCATACGTGATAACATGTTATTTAACATTTGAAAGTTTGGTTTTAGAACATGATAAACAGTACCAGAACTTATCGTTAAGCCGAAAAGCGCTGCTAGTATTGACCTTAAATGTCCTGACAAAAAATTATCCCACGTTGCTTGGACATTATGAGCTTTTAAGTGACCATTTTGACCATTTTTCGGTTATTGTAGTTAATTTTTATAATTTTGTTCATTTAAACTTAGGAACTTTAACTGTGAATATCACTTCTAGGACAACAATCAAAAACACTAACTCAATTGAGGCCTTCTTCAAAAAAAAACGTACTGAGTTGTGTTCGCAAGTTTCATCAAAAGTTGGCGCATTTTCTCAGGATAATAAATACTTGATCATTTTAATGAAAAATTTCTAGTAGTATCAATTTAAATAATTATTATTATTGTGCAAGGTGACTTGGTAAATGTAGTAAACGCCTTATAAATATAAACATCTTGAATGATATATTTAATATTTTTATTAAATGATTTACTTAATATTTTTTGTAGTGTTAATTATTAACAAAGAAATAATTATTGAATTCGTTTACTAAATGTGCATGGCAACATGCTTTCTCGTAGGCCTGGTTACTTGCAACTTTTGCGTAATCAATCAATAATAAAATTTCTCCAATAAGCTTTAGTCTTCAATAAAATCTAATTATTATTTAAACCAAATAATAAATAAGTATATTTATTTAAAAGTGAACTAAATATAATCAATCATGGTATTGAACATATAATGTAAGTGTTTGTACAGTTTTGTAGAGAATACTACGCAAAATACATGCTGCATGGCGACCTTGAACGTTCTACCAAACCAAACTCTACTTCGCAATAGATACTACCTATTAAAATTTGTTTTCATGTGGAAGTACACTATTTCTACGACATAACAATTATATATAACAGATATAACAGAAAATTTTGTGGTCTATCATAGTAAAACACATTTAAAAAATACTTATTTTAATTAAAAAACTAATTACAATTTTTTACATCTATTCAAGAAAGATACAACAGTTGTAGCGATCTTCCAACTAATATAACTTAATATATATATATTTATATATATATATATATATGTGTGTGTGTATATATATATATATATATATATATATATTTAATACTTTATTTAATTTGTATGGCTTGTTATGGAATTTTAATAAAAAATTTCTTTTGTTCTAGGTAAGTCGTTTGGATTACTATTGTAGTTTCATAAAGTGCCACGAAATCTAGCCCCCAAAAGGTTTGCTCTTTTTTATATTTAAATATATATATATATATATATATATATATATATATATTCTTTTTAGTCTGTTGGTTATTTATTTCGGCCTGAGGTCACAATGAGACATTCAAAGAATCAAGCAAAAAGTTAATTTTAATCGAATAATATAAAATTTACAACCTTTCAAATTTAAAACTTCAATGAGTTTTGAAAGTCGACATAAAATTCTGTGCTATTCTTAGTGGAAATTGAATAAGAGTAGGGGAGACTGGGTACGGTTGTGCCACTTCGTTTTAATCCGCCATAATATTTTAAAAACCAGTTACCTGGAAGAAACGTAAATGAAATGATTATTTGAGCATTTGTCTACGTGAAAAAAAACTACGTGAAATACTGCCCTTAAATACGATTTTTATTTTATGTTCAGAATTTTCTCTCAGTTATTTAAAAATATTTTTTCTTGATATCCCGTTGTTTTTTAGTACAGATCATTGATTCAAATAGAAATATTTTATAACTATACGAATGCATAGTTTAATACTAAACGGTATTGTATTTTTGTGGTGCTATTTTCCACTTTTCACTTACCACTTATGGTGGTAATATTTTCCACTTTTTATGGTCAAAGATCTTGCAGACGTTGATTTTGTCTACAAGTTTGAATAACCAATTTAATTGAAATAAGTAGATACGCTAAGATGTTTAAAAATAATTTTTAAAATGCCGTACTAATACATCATCTTCTATTACTTTGCAAAACAGAATCGTTAAACCTTTTTTTTTTATTTCTCATATAATTTACAACTGTACTTAGTACACATCTTGCAAATTTGATAAATAAAATGTAACAAAATCAAATAAATCAATGACTAGAAGATTTGGGGAATTGTTGGATGACTAGAACTTACCAGTATTACTTCTGCCGAAAAAAATAATACATTGAGTAAGAGTAAAAATAAGTTTCTATATAAAAAAAATAATAAATAGATATGGAATGAATTTTATTTGTATCAGAGTTTTAGTAGAATATTAAATACAGAATCACACATTACCCAGCGGGAATATAGTACTGATCACAATATGCACATGTTTTATCAGTGTCTAATATTAATATCCAGGCGCAACAATATTTATTAATTGTCGATATATATTTACTACTTTATGCCATAAATGTGATGGAAATAATGATGAAGCTGAATACCGATGCTTCTCTTCACCATATCTTTGTAGTAATTATTTAATATTAGTTATGGTATGATGATCACAACAATGTATCAAGAAGAAATAGCAAGTGCTCAGATTATTGCAAAAGATCAATACATATATTATCCCCATCAATCAGCAACCATACCGTAACAAGTTAAATGAAATATAACTTTCCACAATATTGAACCAAATCCATTTTATCGACAAATATCATTTTCAATTGATAACTAAATAACCTTTATTTGAATTATTATTTTCCTGAATCACAAATCCTTCATCAACACCCACGAGTCTCTCAAGGGAATCGCAAACTGACTACCCACGAATGACATTTGTTGCTCCAGTAAATATATGAATGAAAAACCTATTGTTGGATATCTTATAGTACTTTTCTCTATTTTCTAAATTATAAGTGTATTCATGGATATGAGGCGACAAACCCACATTGAAAAATAGGCACATAGTGCATGTATATGTACTTTGCTAACGAGCCTTCTATATATACTTTACATTAAAAAAAATTACATAGTGTTAAACCTGATCAATTATACCATCAAAATATATTTAGGAAATAATTGATACAAAATCAAATTATCCTGCAAAAATGCAAATTTATTGGATACATATTTATTATAATTGTTTCGAGCTTTACAACAACTAAAATAGTTTATTTTCTTGGTGTTCATCTGAATCAATTATCCTGAAAATTATTTATATTTCAACACCAAATTTATATTTTTAATTGAATGTTTTTACTTTTATTTTAACTTTACAACCACTTAAAGTTCTCATTTGGTTTTTCTCTTTCAATTTTTATTTGTTTTTTTGTTACTTTTATTTAAAAGATATATAATAGCAAAGAAAAAGAAATGTACAAGATCCATACAATTTTTGAGAAGAAAAAAAATCAAGTAACGTTCCAAAAAAATTTATGTGTCTTCCATACGTTTCGAGTCCCGATTTCGATTTTGAAAAATACATAAACCACAAATAATAAACAAGATATTTTGTATAATTTGTCATATTTATAAAACAAAATCATTTTCTAATGAATCAAATATAAACAACAACCATGTTGTTTTGAATTAAACTAACCATTGCTTGTTTGTGGTTTTTGTGATTTGACCACAAGTTATTAATAAACCTTTATAATTAGAATGGTGTTATAAATATAACTTTAATATTACTACCAACGGAGATGATGATATGCGTTTTTGAGGATAAAATTATAATATAAACATTACCGAGAAATGAGTACCTAACTAGTAATTAGTAATATGTTTGCATACATATCAATTTCATTTCTTGCTATTTTAGAGATCATGATCTCTAAAACTGATCTATTCATTTTATTACCTATGAAATTGTTAAAAATTATAGATAGAACCTTTTTTGCATAACAAGATTTGGCTTAATCCAATTTAAAAAAAAAATGAAAATAGCATCTCAAATATTGTTGAAATGGCTAATCAATGCAAATCTTCCATAAAAGTTTTATTCTAAGCAATTGCACAAAATATTAGGTGCTTTTAATAATTACAAAATTATTCTTGAAGTTTTTTGATGTTACAATATTTGGCCATCATGTTTAGACCACCCAACTGCTTATATAAGGCAGCATTCAGCAATTTAGTGAAAGAAATAAAAAAAAAAATAGTGATTCATTAAGAATAGTTACAATTGTTAATCAAAGTGCCTTTAATAAACTTTTCATTAATAATTTATTCTAAATAGTTATAAAAATTCTTCAAAAATTTTATAAATACGATATTATGAATTTTTTTTAAATTGAACTCATTGATGGTAAATGCCTGATCTAAAAAAAAAAAGAAAAAAATGCAACAATATGCATATTCCTCCTATTTTAGAATCAAACGATTCAAAACGACTTGAAACATAAAATTAGCAAATCGCATTTTCTGGTGAAAACAAACTTCTCCTACAAGAAGTTAAAAAAAGAGTGCGCGTAAGGATCACACGCGATTGAAGTAAAACTTATTTGCTACTGTACAAAGTAGCAAATTTAAGTTAAGTAAAAATAAATACATCTTATAACAATTTGGAATAATGTTTATTAGTAATATGGTAACACTCGTGATGCACACATTTATTAGTGTCAACCATTATACATATTATAAATTATAAATTATATATTTATAATATCGTTAAAAATATCTATAATTTTTTTTTGTTTTGTCATTGTAATTAGCATTTAGAAATGAACCTTCATTGGAGAAATGAAGTTGCTGATGATTAACTTCTATAATATTCGTTCAAACAGTGGATTATGTTAAACAAAGCCTAAACAAATATTGTTTTTGCAACTTCATTCATCATGCAATAAATGTGTTTGAAGAACTTCATGTAATTAAAATTAACATACATTCATTGACTGCTTGTCGTTTTTTTTACTTTTTCGCTGGCGATATAATCTCATTCTTTGAACAGCTGTAATATCTGTCTTGCCTTCAAACTTAAAAAATGCAATGGCATCAGGTTTTATTGAAATAGTGAGCAAAGAGTCTTCAAACAATATTTTATTAATATTGCATAGAATCCTCAGTGTATTACTCCCAACTGCACATATCAGTATCTCATTAACATTATTATCTGCATGTTCAGTCGTTCTAAATATCGCTCATGAATAGATTCACTTCATAGATAGTCAACTTCCAACCCAGATCATAAGCTATGTCTCCATTGTGACAAATTTAGCACAGGCTTATAAATGTAAATATAATTGATTCGGCAATAAGTCGTATTTAAGCCTCGGGCAAATCGGCGTGCGCCGAATTTGTTTAACAATAGACCAGAGATTTATTTAAATCGCAAATCACTAATTCATCATTACATCAGTTTAGGAAAATGTGAAAGTTCAAGATTTTGTAGTTTGGTCTAAATCTTCAGAAGATTTTTGTAATGAATAATTAATGAATAATACGAATTGGCTCTTACTCATCATTTGTTGATAATTTGTTTAAATTGTTGGTGGGGTAAATAGGACCAACTAAACCTTTGCTCTGGCAAAGGTGTTAACCAACTGTTCCTATAAAAATAGCAAAGTTAAAAAAAGTAACTTTACATGAGATAAATTCACTAAATGGTTATTCCACCTCTGCTGATGACTATTTCCGACAAAATACCAGATCAAAGTTATGTACAGTGTTGTAACTCTGTAAAAAATGTAAACCCATGAAATTTATTTTTCGTATTGGTTGAATAATAGAGCTATTATTTCGGAAAATTCCTTTAAAATTAAAAATAAAACATTAGATCTATTTGTGGGATTTTGAATTTTATTGAGACTTTTTTTTATTGACACAAGAAGTGCTAATTTATTGCAGTTTTGTTCTGATTTGCTAAAATCGTATAAATTCCTATCTATTTCTTTTGTATTAATCTTGTTTTAATCTACAACGTTATTTCTTATTGGAATAGTGTCCTACTCGCCAAGAGAGATATACTATTCACGTTTCTTATAAATGCCTCTAAAATTTAAAATATGCAATAATCAATTCAATAGTTTCTAAAATTTATGGAATAGAATGCCAATACGATAAATATATACAATACCCCATTTAGCTCAAATAACAATATTTATTAAATGATAGTGTGCTATATGAATCCTGAAGCACGAAATATTTTGCGCAGTAATTTAATAATTATTTTGTTATTAAACAATGGCCAATTTCGCAAAAATCATTTGCGTATTAAATCATACTGTGAGCAATTATTTAAACAATTTCTATTGTGATATTAAACTTGTCTTGTATAACGCTTGCGATTGTGAAAACAATTGCAAATGGAATGTAAACAAATGGCATTACACATATTTAATAAATATATTTCGATTAGTTATAATCGGAGCAAAATAAATAAGGCAAGAACCCAAGAAATTAAATTAAAATATAATTAATTATTAATCATTTTCCGCATTGTTATTTAATCTCACCATTATTATTCAGGTTTTTTTCTACACTTCAATCACAAACAAAATCTTCTTCAAATAATAGATTGTCCAAGTTTTTTTGTATATGAGAAAATTAATTTCTTGTGAATCTTGAACTTCGTGTGATTATTGTTAAATCTAATGCAAGCAATTTTTTCAAAAACTTTAATGTTCAAATCAAACCTTAATTATTAGTATGAGTTGTTAGAAGAACAAATTAATAAATTAATTTATACTAGAAATAAGTTGTCTAATAATAATTGTTTTGTTCTAGAGTTCAGAATTTGATTCGGAAGGCAAAAATAATAATGTTATGTTAACGATATCCAAGTCTCTCGTTTATTGATTTCATATTCAAAATCAAATACTAAATTTGAAATGAGTGAATGAACAAAATAATAAATTATGAAAAAATCGATGAATAAATGAATGAGGACATTGAAAATAGATAAGTGAAAAATAAATAACAATGAAATGAACATAATAAATAAATTAAAAGCCTTAATTTTTTTTGTTCATTGGTTTTCTTGGATAAAACCAATGTCTTTCAGAAATTCCGCTATTTAATAATATTTCTATAAATCGATTTCGAATTCTTGGAAGACTAAGAATATAAATAAGATATGCTTTTGTATTATAAACCATTGTTTATTATATCCGAGAATTTTGCGCGTTTGCTTATCTGTAGATATATTTTTTATCAGCGTCAATTCTGATTACATATCTAGTTTACTTTCTACAAAATTCTACCATCAATAATGATATTCTTATTGTGCAAATTTTTAATAAAACTTAAACATATTCTTTTAAACATAAAATCAATTTAAAATACAATCGTTGGTAGTTTTAAAAATTAATTTTGATTTATTGAATTTTATTTTAAATTATACTTGATCTAAAATTATACTTTCTTTAGCAAAACATTTTTATTAAGTTTTTTAAGACAATTTTTTAATGATACATGTCATTAAAAATTATGTTAGAATTTTAATTTGAATACTTGATTTGAGATTTTTATTTGATGTAACTTTTCTGAACTTCACCATAAATGTATATGTGTTATAATATATATTTATGGATATGTATATAAACGTGTGCTTAACATTGCCTTTATTAACGAAATAAATAAAACGAGCTTTCATTACATTTGATTATAGTCTGTGGTAAAAATAAAATTTATAATGTGTATTAATTATAATTTAATTGCCATCAACTGTACTGAGGGGAAATTTTATGAGAAACATCTGAGTCCTTGTAGATGTTTTTATATTTAAAGCGATTTTGCATTATGTGTACCTAACAAGGTCAAAATTAGCACATTGGTAATGCTAAATTATATAATTTTAATATTATAATATATACTTATGCTTGCCTATATAAGCGATTGACTTGTTTATAAAGTTGTGTTAAGAAATTAAAAACAATAAGTAGGTATAGCTAAAAAATTGTCAGTATCAAAAGTAGAGAATGGACCAAAAGTTGTTACTACCTTGAAGTAAATAATAGCCAGAAAGTTGTTACTATCAAGAGTACAAAATAGCCAGAATGTTGTTGCTATCAGAAGTACGGAATAATCAAAAAGATGTTACTATCAAAAGTAGAGAATATCCAGAAATTTGTTACTATCAAAAATAGAGAATAGATTAAAAGATGTTACTATAGAAAGTACAGATTAGCTAAAAGCTTGCTAATATCAAAAATAGAGAAGAGCCAAAAAGGTGGCTTTATTAGATGTAGAGAATAGCCAAAAAGGTGTTATTACTATAAGTAGAGAATAGAAAAGTAGAGTAGTTGCTATCAAAGGTAGAGAATGGATAAAAACATATACTGAGAGTTGTTGTTACTCTTAGAAGTGAAAATATCCCGGAAATAGTATTGGAAGTAGGTAATAGCCAAGTAGTTGCTACTATCAAAAGTAGAGAACAGCATAAAAGGTGGTTCTATTAGATGTAGAGAATAGCCAAAAAGGTGTTGCTATTAAAAGTAGAGAAAAGCCAAAAAGTTGTTACTATTAAAGGTAGATAATGGTCAAAAAGATATAATAGTTGCTACTGTCAATAGTAGAGAATAGCCAGAAAGGTGGTTATTTTAAATGTAGAGAATAGCCAAAAAGTTGTTTTTAATAAAATCAGAGAATAGCAAAGAGGTGTTCCTATTAAAAGGAGAAAATAGACAAAAAGTTGTTACTATGGAAAGTAGAGAATAGCCAAAAACCTTATTATTCTCAAAGGTAGAGTTTACCCAAAAAGTTGTTACTACCAAAAGTAGAGAATAACCAAAAGGTTCCTTCTATCAAAAATAGAGAATAGCAAAATGTTGTTACTATGTGTGTGTGTGTTTGTGAATGTGTGGTTTTTAGTAAACCAAAAAACATTTAACTCTCTTGTTCCCATTTTTATAGCTTCTTGCTTTTATTTTATTACAATATTTCCGCTGTAATAAAATTATTTTTTATTGTTTTTTTATTTTTAAAACCCGTTTTATCAAGGCTGCATTATATACGCTTTCTTCTGTCTTTTGTTTTTAATTTAGAATTATATATAAATAATCCTCGTTGTTGACAACCTGATGTCGGGCAGTTGTAATACTCATTTTAATTTGAAAATTTACATAGAAAAATATTGCCAAATGGAAATTGATCATCATTCTTAGGAAAACAACCATATTGATCTGCTAATTGAAAGAATAATCATTTGGTTGTTTTTATCATATCATTATTTATCATTGCATGTCCTTTATCATAATTTTGAGAAATATTATTACTATCATCGATTTATGAGTTCTGGTAGCTGTTCCAAAATGTTTAAAAAATAATATAAATAATTTTTTATTGGTCATTTTTGCAATTGTTGTGAAGAAATTATTTTATTGTAATCTATGTTTTAAAAAGCATTCAGTTTTTGAAGAAATATTAATAATACATTTTTGTTTAGTTGTAACTTTTGCAGTAGTCGCCAGAAGCATGTACGTTAAATGATTCACTCATTTTATATTAGGTTATCATATCTTTGAAATTATTTTCAAAATTTAATCATTACATTATTTTTTTGATATAATATCCAATACACTTGTGTTACAACAACGCTCATGTTAAATTTTGGAACATCCTTTGATGTCAACGAGATTTTTTGAAAATAAGGTTTAACGATATTATATTTTAAATACGTTATTATACTGTTATTATACTTACTAATTCAAAAGTTTGTATATTATCAATATATCATTTATCCGATTTAATGCTTCTACTGATACCAACATACTTGAGCGTATTGAGTTTAAAACTTTCAAAGTTATATCACTAATTGGTAATTAGTGTGTGTTTTCTCTATCTACAAATATTTAATATCAATCACTTAGAACTAGATTGCACCATTCAAATACGGTTTTATGTAAGTTAAAAAGGTTCAATTCGCGATTTACGATCTTGTAAGTTTTCTATCTGCATACAGAAACAAATCTATATTGAACGATGTTGGAATTAATGAGATTGCTCGCTGTGGGCATGTGGACATCGCATGTGGAGACGCCATGTAGTTTAGGAGGATTATAGAATTAAATTCTATCTCATTTTTTATTAATATGCTTTATTAATTTATAACAAGACGCAATTATAATATAAAAGTATTTTATGGACTATTACATACAGAGAAATATTTATTTTTAGTCCCTTTTCGTTTGGAATCTTGAGTATTTAGATCACAATGGCGTGAAGATGGAAATGAAATTACATTCGTATATTCATATCTATTTTCTCCCAAGAAAATGAACTTGTGCTTATGTACCAGTAACAAAAAGTATTATATATCTTCTTTGATATTTTATTCATATGAAAATCACTTTGTTCGACTTATTTTTATTGATACTATGAATAAGTATCAGTAAAAATATAATCTTATATAAATAAAAATGGAGTTACATAATTTTGGTGTTATGTTAGGTATGCTAAAACTCGAAAACAATGAGCCGCGTAAAAAATATCATTTTCAATTTTTTTTTTTTTTGTTAAAGCTTAATTTAAAATAAAACAATGAAGGGCGGCTCATGCGTCAAATGTCAAATGATTTTGACAGATTATATTCTAAAACTAATAGAAAGCGGGTCTTAAGTGTTATTAAAAACAATCAAAATATCAACTTTTTTTAAATGTTAATATAAAAACACACACAATACAATACACCTTTATACAATTACAATAAATTAGTAATTTTTTGGATTCTCTAGAAATTGTGTACAAATACCTTATATGGTAAAACAACGTTTGCCGGGTCAGCTAGTAATCAATATAAATAATTAAATCAAAATAATGCAATTTCATTGGCATTGAAATATAGATGATATTATGCAAGGAAAAACGATGTATAAGAATTACTTAACAGAGTGGTTTTCAAATTAAGGCTAAAGCAAGCCCATAAGGTAATGTCTAGTTTTAGTAACTCATTTGAATAATCCTCAAATTTTTATATATGAGCATTGCTTATCCGACTAAATTAATAATAATAATAATAAACAAATTTGGTTCCCATTTTATTCAGCATAATTCAAATTCAGATTAATGATTCATAATATTTTTAGTCTTCTTTTAGCTGATACATTAAGGTCTAGTTTTATTAACTCATTTGAATAACCTTAAGTTTTTATATATGATCATGAGTTTTCTTGCAATAAAGTGTTAAATTTTTTTTTCGACGATTTTTATGAATTTTTTTTGACGGTAGGATACCATAGTCTTATAGATCATACTAAAATATTATGACTTTGCGACAAGTCGTTTACTTTTAAAAATTCGTCAAAGTTTGCAAAAATTAGTATCGTTTTTTGGCGTTTGCCAAAATTATAACTTTTATCGACGTTTGCTCAAAAACGCCTGAACCGTGGATTATCTTTTCTCAGTTTTGTGCAACAATCGGCTGAGCCGTTTCTTTGTAAATTGACGGAATCGACTAAATTAATAATAAATTTGGTTCAGATTTTATTGACCATAATTCAAATTTAAAATAATAATTTAGAGTTATCTTTGGTTAAAATATAGCTACAACACTAAATAAGAAAGTGCTGTGGATTATAAGAATGGACTTAAAATTTCTTCTACTAAGTAAGAATTACTTTTTAAAGTTATGTTTTATATAACTTCAATGTAAGTTAAGTGGAGAACACGGATAAATTCCAATGAATGTTTGTTTTACGGTAGAAAAGAAAATAAGAAGCTAAAAGGTGAAACGCGCCGGAAAATATACAGAAAATAAGCGAGCGGAAAAGAAAAAATAACATAGTCACACTTTGGATTTGGTTTAAAAATATCACGTTCTTATATATATATATATATATATATATATATGTATTATTTTAATTTATTTTTTTCATTATTAAAGATATCTAAAATTACATTTCCAACTTCTTCTAATTAATATTGTAAGGGCTGAATTGTATGTATTTATTTTTACTTTCCCATTTGTTGTTTTGAAGTGAAATTTTTAACGTATTTTAAAAATATTGTGCAAAGATTAATAAAAGATGCAAATATATTACATATTTCTTGAATGATATTGAAAAAAAAACTATATTAAAAATTTCATATCCGAATCTTGAGTTGGCGCCCCCTAAGGCGTGCGCTCGTATTTTTCGCATGCGTCGCATTCAAGCTAGGACCAGCCTTTATTATTACTTAATTTCAATTTTAAGTGAGTTAATTTGTCAAATCCTGTTCATATGTGTATCATTCAATCTACTATCAACTAACTAAATATTTCATATTTAACACTAGAAGGACGGACGCAGTCATTTTGACTGTTTTCCATTTTCAAACATAAAAATAACTATGTATTTGAAGTCGCAGCTTCGTGAAATTTTGTGACTTTTTATACAACATCTAAATGCGTAGATAAATCGTATTATTTGTCTTATCTCACTTTTATTTTCAATATTTTTACATGTTATGCCTGCATGGACGGAAAACAGTCATTTTGACTGCTCTAGAAATTTTACATAAACAAACGGCTTTGTTATTGTATTGCAAATCGTTATCTCGCGATAATTCATCTCGAATGAGCCATAATGCATTTGTTACATAGAAATAACCGAATTATGGTAAGTATTGACATTAGACCGGTCTTTTTCACATAGTAACTTTCAGTATAACGCGTTGTTCAGTTGATTTTTAGAACTTATAAATAAAATGTCGAAGAGAAGTGAATTGTTGCAAAAGCTAACACACATAAGTGAAGAGTGTTCCGACATAGAATAAAATGCAGAAAATTGGGCACAATCATCTGAAGATGAATTGGATTATATTCCACGTGAATCATCTGATTCTGAGGGTAGCGATGAAGGTGATCACTATTGATGAAAATGAAAGTGCCATCAGTGTATGCAGGAGGGTGCTAAGTGGCTCAGAAACTGATGAAAGATTTCAAAAACTGGAAACAGCTGTCGATGGTACTGTATGGACAAAAATTGCCGAAGGTGGTACTCCAGGAAGGTCATCATCTAATTGTGTTTTCAAGGGTGTGAAAGGGCCAACAAGCTATGCAAAAAAAATATTATTACAGGTGATCTTGTCGGTGCATTTTCGTTCATAATAGATAATTATATTATCAAACACATAAAACAGTGCACAGAAGAAGAGGGCAGTCGAATTTCGGAGTACGATTGGACAACATCGTTACCGGAAATACGTGTATTTATTGGAATTTTATATGCTCGTGGGGCCTATGAGGCAAAAAAATTGAAATTGACTTATTTATGGTCAGCAAAGAAGACATGGCAGATCAAAGGTAAAGAAAATATACCGTGGAATCCAGTTCCAATCCAGTAGATGACCTCTGCAAATATTTTTCAATATTTTGGATTTGGCTGCGATAAATGCCTGGATTCTTTACAAAGAAGCGACAGGAATAAAAATCCAAAGAAAACAAATCCTTAGAGAACAGTTTTTGTTTGAATTGGCAGAACAGCTTTCCGCGGACTACACGACATCAACACAAAAAAAATCGAAGGAAAATGATGACCCACAGACATTATGCAAATACCAATAGAAATAAAAGAAAATTTTGCTAAATAAGACTTTGTAATAATAAAAAAACTAATAATACGTGTCAAAGTTGCAACAAACATGTTTGCGGAAAATGTATTCATAAAAACATCTTAAATTATATTTGCATGAATTGTAAAAATAATGAACTTCTTTTTCAGATGAACTATTTTTTTATTTTTAGCACTTATAGATGATTTGTATAAATGTAAATAGTACATGAAATAATAAAAATTAATTTTGAACAAATTTCTAAACGCATTATTTATTAACTTCCCGTAGGGCAAGTTATAGTAATCGCAAAAAAATCGAAAATGAAAATATTTATATATCTTTACGTTTCAGAGGTTTCTGAACATTTTGGCATACCTTAGAAAAAATGGATGTATGTGTGTGTGTGTGTGTGTGTGTGTGTGTATGTATGTATGTATGTATGTATGTATGTATGTATGTGTGTGTATGTATGTGCGGATACAAATTTTCGTCGACGATTTCGGGAACACGGATTAACCGATTTGAATAATTCAAAAAACATTCGATTCGTATTGATAAGGAGACGTGCTGATTAGTTTTTGGCAAAGGCAGGTCCAGCCGTTCCAAAGATACGGGGCAAAAAGTGCCAAAAACGGTACCTCCATTTTTAAGAGAACGGAGCGTCCGATTTGAATAATTCAAAAAACATTTTACTTGTATTGACAAGATGTAGAATTGATCAAATTTTCATGAAGGCAGGTCTAGCGGTTTCGGAGATCTAATGAAAAAAGTAAAAAAAAATGCCATTCGGCGGTTAAAAATGATCATTAGACATATGCACATCAAATTGTCAGATATTTTATAGAGATTTCAACAATAAGTATATTTTTTTTTTACATTTCTGTGGGTTCCGTACCAATGTTTACGCGTTAGACGGCGGCGCGGCACTAGCGAGCTTTGACATTTCGTCTCTATGCAGTTCAAGCAGTGCAGTGCAAGTGAAAAAAGTTCAGAATTTTCAAAATATGTCAAAATGAAGAAAACATTTTTTTCAAAATTTTTTTTTGTTTTCAAAAAAAAAATTTTTTCTCAAAAAAAAATTTTTCTTCAAATAAATTTTTTTTTTTTCAAAAAAAAGTATTTTTTTGTCAAATTTATAGTTTCTCAAAAATCTATTTTTTTCGAAGTAAAATTTTTTTCAAAAATGTTAATCGGTTTTTAAAAAAAATAATAATTTTTGTACGGGAAGTTCCAGCAATTTGCCTTAAGGCACGATGCCCTAATTGCCTTAAGACAGAATTCCACTTACAGCTAGTTTTTTTTCACGACGCAGTCATTTTGACTGTTTTCAGGCAATGTAGGTATATTCAATTCGTCCGTCTTTCTAGTGTTAACTAAAAATTCCTAACTTTACTTGTTTTTGAGATATTAGTGGTACCGTGCTCTACCCTATATATACGTATTTATTCTTGAATAATTGTAGAAATATATATTCATCTATTGTATATTTGAAAAAAATGTTTTTAATTATCACAGAATTTACTGACATCCGCTTTTTGTCAATGTTTGCTCAATATAGTTTATAATATTTCACTATATATTTTTGCGGCAGTGTTGACACTTGACATGTTGATATTAAACGATAAGAATTTATTCACTTGAAAACATTGATTGGCAATCTTATAAATATCCTCTTCATATAAGTACCTTGGTACGTTTGTATAATTAATGCAAATATATTGTGTTGTAAAATTTCGTGTTAGTCAAATTCAGATTTGGCAATATCGTTCATAAATGTTTATAATTTTGCTTATGGCGATACGCTATTATAATTTGCGATACTTGCCATGTTGATAATTAAAGTTAGGAACACAATATTTTCTACTGAGTATGACTAATAACCATTTATTGGAGACATTATAAATGTAAAAGTGAAAAAGGTATATTTAAATTATTTGAAGTGTTAGTATCGCTGCAGTAATCACCAGTATCAAATCCACATTTTAGACAACCTGATCAAACTTAGTCAGATTAGCCATAGGCAGTATTATGTTCCAAGTGAAAATGTTCCTTCATTACAGCATTGTTGCAATGAGTTTTGAATATATCCTTACTCCAAGAAAGGACAGCCAATTTAATATTTGTCTTTTAATCTAAAATATATCAAAATATATGAGATCATCAGATAGCCTTCTAAAAAAGCGAGGTTGAGGAGAAGTATCGTCACAATCACCAAAAATATGGTGAAGGTATGTTTTACTTGTTATAATAATATAGTTAGTTGTTTGAAATTAAAGCTTGATTATTATAATAACGTTTAATAATTAATAATTTTTATGCGAAGATATTATTAAATATGATTATAGGTTATATGTCACAATTTCCGGCATTAGAAGTGTTGATATTGAACGCCAAAGTATAAGATATACATAACACTGAATTTGATTAAGAATCATTTATCTAAAAGCCGTATGAATTTTTGTACATTTACGTGAGCATGTGTGCAAAATTATTGTAGTCATATATTTTAATTGGTTGTTTATTCATACATTTGATTCATATAACAGGATTTTTTGTTGATCGAAATGATTTTTGGCAATAGTGTTCAAGATTTTGGCAAATATATTTTTATTGTATAAATTTTTATTGTGATATATTGACATAATGGAGCTTTAAATGGATTTACTGATCGCTAAAAAAAACTTATGTACTACTAAACAGGTAGTGATATGTTTTTACTTACTTAGACTTGGCGTAAATGGTATGCTTGGTTTTTATATTAAACTTAGCAAGATTTTTTATTAATATAACTAATCTTTAGTAATATTGCTCAGGTAATTTGTATTTGTGCAGTATAAATTTCTGGGGGAATTTTTGTTACAATTTTGTTATATATTATTAAAATGTTGTTATTGAACGCTTAAGTATAAAATTATTAGCATTGAATTTTATCAAATATAATAAATGCTCAGCAAGCCATATAAATATGTGAATAGGTGGTTCGCAAGTGTAAATAATTTATAGCAGTAATAGTTTGTTAATTATTGTTTATTTAAAAATTTAATTTTTCGAAGAAGAAGTTTATGTTTTTGCGAGATGATCAAAAAATTTGAATAAAGTATGTGTATGTGAGTGAGTTTTTAACCTTGCGTCGAAGTTTCTGAAAACGGCTGAGCCGATTTCAAAAATGTATAAGCCATTTGACGGAACTCGATAAGGACTAACTTTGATTAATTTTGCAAGATGATCGTTTGAGCCGTTTCTTTAGAATTGGAAAAAGTGCAAAACTCTTCTTCAAAGTTTTCGCAGAAGAAAACCTAAATCCATTTTATTTAAAACTCTTTCGCGAGATATTAGCTGGTGATCGTCCTGACTAGTTTTTATTATTAGCCGAGCCGTTTCTACGTAAATAATAGTTGAACATTTTTGATGAAACTTTGTATGACCATAGATTTTATGATCTAACCCAACATATTTAAATATTATAGCTATATAATAAAGGTTGACTAATTAGAATCTATGCCAACGCACTTGCACGTTCTGTGGTGGCACTTTCGTAGGTGGCTACTTGTTACATCTACTGATTACAGTTTACGTCCACACTCAATTAAAATACATATTTGGAACCCGAAATTGATAATATAAAATGTGTTAAACAAGTTAATTGATTTATATAATTACAGACATTTTAAGTACGTTTGTAAGACATCGTTTAGGATTGTTTAGGATAATACTTTTGTTAAATAAATTATTATGGCGATATTGATATGTTGATATCGAACGTTAAAATATAAGATACTACCAGTGAATATGATTAAAAATCATTTATTACAGACCTTAATAATACGTATATATATATACGTATATATTTTCGTATAAACATTAATAAATTAACAAACATTTCCACTTGTATATAATATACAAGTAAATCGTGCGCTTAAATATTCTTATACAGCAACATCAATTCTCACCAACACAAATTCACCTATTCACTTCTACATATATTTGACTTATACATAAACAGTCATACATAAATAAATCTATACAGAGGAACTGTGAATACAAATATGCGATCGTTCCAACACATACATACATAATACATACATACATACATACATAATTCGCACATCCGCACGAAAGATAAATTCACGCACACACCGAAGGTAACATAAATCCATCCGTATACTTGTGAACTCGCGGCACTGTTCATTCAGTCGGCGAAAGGCCTTCGAAGGGGCAACATCATCACGACGATCGATTTTTTTTTATTTTTGACTAAATGAATTTAGATAACAGGTCATTTGTGATTGATTGGTTTTGAAAATTTTGTTGGATTTTGAAATTAAATTGTTGTGTGTGAAATTAATTAAGTGAAGAAAGTGATAATTAAAAGTGTACTTAAGTTTGTGGATTGTTTTTTTGATGGTATTTGTTTTAAGTGATAACATAATATATTTGGATATTATATTATGATTAAATAATGTTCTATATGTATTTATGTATTTGTTTCTATATGTAATGTTCTAGTATCAATAATTAAACCATACGTCTACGTAAAACTTGTAAAGTGCGCAGTTTTTTTAAGCAAATCCTCAAGGATTATTTTTGTCATATATGTATATATATATAAAAACATATATATCTTGTTTATAAAATTCTTCTATACGGTTGTATGATTTGATACTTCTCCTAAACGGTTATTCGGATTTTGATAATTCTTTTTAGAGTTTGTCAAAGGAAATTTTTAAAATCTAATGAACGATCAAACTATAGCAATATTATACAAATAAATAGAAAAATATACATAAAACCACTTATCATTGTTTGACATTGAAAATATTTGAACTGTCATCTGCTAGAAATGTCAATTGTCAATTGAAATTTGAATTTTGCTGAAATTATGAGCCTAGATAATATTGGAATATAATATTCAAGAAAAATGTAATGTCTACATTATGAGATGTGCCAAAAATTAGAATAATATAAGATACAGTATATGTTTGGCAGGTGAAATTATATAATTCAGTTTAATAAATAACGCAATAAGTTCAAAATTGCATATACATAAATTTTTAAACTTATGCATGTCGCATTTCGGTTTACTTTACTAAATTATTTAACAAAACAAACGAATATTTCCACTTATTGAAAATTGATTTAGAATTTTGTTTCATGTATCAAAAATTCATTTGTTTGACATTGGATATGGAATATTTAGCAAGTTGATCTTAGATTGAAGAGTGCTCATATGAACTAGATTTTCCAAATTAATTCACCTAAGATTTGAACATAAACAATAATGTTTATTAAATTATTAGTAAGAAAAATGTACTTTCGAAATTGTAATTGCCAAAAAGCAATGCTAAGACCATAAATGAATCACAAAAGCAGGACATCAAATAGGATATTAAAAGAAATTGAAACTTTTGAATTGTAGACGTGGGTACAGGACAACGTCTGTCGAGTCATCTAGTATATATATATATATATATATATATATATATATATATAAACTGTTTACTTTTGAGTGTTGAACTTTGTTTTGGATTTAACTCCAATTAAATTATCTAAGTAAAATAAAGAAAACTGATGTTCGTGAACTTCACTTCTGAAGATGTTTCAAAGAATGCTTGTTTTTATTATCCAGCAGATACAAATTATAAGTTAACCAAAACATCTTTAATGGTACAATGAGGTTATGGACCTATTAGCTTGGTGATAACCTCACTTTTTTAAGCCAAGAAGTGGGATCGTAATTTTTCGTCACGATTTCACTTTATCCTAGATCGATCATCAAGGTTTATTTATCACTTTCAAATTTAAGTTTGGGCTTTTTAGGAATCGTTCAATTTCTGAAGATGATCATATTAACTTTTTACTTTTCTACATTTTAAGTAATATGAGGTTGTATTCCTTGAGGTAGATGTTAATATTGCTTAAGTTTTCTCCTTTATCCTAGATCAACCTGTTAGGCTGATCAGCATTTTTTAAATGAATGAGGTTTGAACTTCCAACTAACCTTGCATATTAATTTAATTGCTGTAGTTGATTATAATATTATTTCACTTCAGTACATACTGAATTGATGCGGAATACCTTAAAATTGATGTTGATCTTACATAACTTTTTTACTATATCTAGGATATATCAGCCTGTAAGGCTATAGAAACAGTTTCTAAATGAGGTTTGAGTCTTTTCTGAGTCTGTTTGCATTTTATTCAATTTCTGATGTTGATTTTAATATTGTTTATGTTTATGTTTATGTTTAAGTTGAGTAAAAAAAGACTACATTGCTTGGGGCAGATGCTAATCTCATTCAACTTTTTTGGATTATCCTAGATCAGCCCGTAAGGATCAATCAAATCATTCCAAATGAGGTTTGAGCTTTTGAGGAATCTGTTTGCATCTTAATTTTATTTAATTTCTGAAGTTAATCATAATATTAATTATTTTAGTTTATCTTAAGTGAAATGAGGGTGTATTGCTTGAGATTAATATTAATCTCACTTTACTCTCTAGGGCATACCAAGAAATTTCACATCTTCTTGCAATTCGAAATTATTAGCTATTGGTATATTGCAATCTGCCTGAAGGCAAATAGTTGGAACTTTGCTGTTTGTAACTAATTTCAATTTAATATTTAATTATTCGGAGAGACAAATACTATTATTACAAGAACTGACCTAAATGTAAATTTAATTAAATCTTTCAATATTTATTAAAACTTTATTCATTTTTATATATCTTTCGACTATGACTTTAAGCAGTTGGACTTAGAAGGACCACATTAGGTGTTTAGGATCAAATGTTACTCCTTTAGGGTTTAATGAAACTTTGCATTGTGATGGTGTTATTGGAATTTACATCATTTCACTTAAGCATCAAGAAGTCGAATTATGTTATATTTTATATTTTGATTTAAAATTTCCTTTTGATAAAACTCCATTAGCTTTATCATATATTCCCTTACCATGTATTCCCTTACTCATATCAACAAGTGGATTGAGGAAGATCTTCGAGGTTGACCATAAATTTAGTCGACTACATTGGCACTTATTGACAATCGGATACTGTCTTCTGTAAGCAAAATAGTGAAGATAAATATTTTCTGGAATTCTGCAAATTAATAATAAAAAAAATATTCTTAATATGTCTGTTGATTTTGCATTATGAGGAATTTGTTTATTGGCGTTTGCTCTGTAAAGGAAACGTACTTGTTTATTTATTTTATGTATAAGATGGTATTAGCGTTCTTCATCCTCAGTTTGTACTATGGAATTTTTAAATTTTAAAATTAATTATGGAATTTTTAAATTTTTAAATTTTAAATTACTATTTACACCGAAATGTATATACATCAATATAAATGATGTTAAATGTAGAACTGCTTTAAATAAAATGATGAACTGCTTTAGATAAAATGATAAAATTCCCTCACTTAACTCTTTAATATTTAATATTATGTTTTTAAAATCATTTACATTTTAAAAATTTTCCTTAACAAACTCCAAAAAGATATATCAAAATTCGAATAATCGTGTAGGGGGAAGTTTGAAATCATACAGAAGAATTTTATATGTATACATAGGGTGTATATATATATAAATTTTATATATATAAATATTTGTATTACTTTTAGAATTGACAAAAAAAAGAAATGGCTGTGATATAATTTCAACAAATACCATTATCCATATAACTCGCGAGTGCATAAACAATATATCAATTTTCAACAAACATTTTCTTAAAAGTTTTTGTGAATATCATTTATCTATATTGTTTTTTAAACAACTACCTGATTAAAACAAATGTTGAAATTGATATTTCAATAAACGATAACTGATTGTGATAAAAACGAGTGACTTATTTTTACAAATATGATCGGGGATCCAATTACAAATATCGGATAATGGATACAAATTTTTCGATTGAATTATTAAAATAAATATAATTATTAGTGAAGTGTTTATGAAAGGCTGAGTTATTAATTTACTGTGATAATTAAATGTGTATCAACGATGAGAGTGTTTTAACACGAAAGAAGATGTCTTTATTGCACAGTTTGAGCATGGAATTACTGCTGCTCTATGGTAATTATTTTTATTACTTAAAGATTATTTATTTTTAATCGAATATGTTGTGATGAAAACACAATTATAACATAAATGATTAGATATTAAATTTAAATGGAAATCTTATTATACATATGTGGTTCTGTATCAGAATTGTTCGAACCGTAGTTGAAAGTTGACCAAACATAGCTATTCCTGGATATATAAGTCGATTAGTTACAATAAAAAAAGAGTGCGCGTAAGGTTCACACACGATTGAAGTAAAACTTATTTGCTACTGTACAAAATATGGCATTTAAGTAAAATTAAATACATCATATAACAATTTTGAATAATGTTTATTAGTATTATGGTAACACTCGTGATGCACACATTTATTAGTGTCAACCATTATACACATTTATATAATGAAAAATTATAAACTATGTATTTATAATAGCATTAAAAATATGTTTAATATTCAAAAACAATAATGTAATTAGGGTAATACTTCAAATATGATATGATCGGTTTGTCATTGTAATTAGCATTTAGAAATGAACCTTCATTAGAGAAATGAAGTAATTGCTGATTAATATCTTCTATAATATTCGTTCACACAGTAGATCATGTTAAACAACGCCTAAACAGATATTGTTTTTGCAACTACACTCATCATGTAATTGAGTTTGAAGAACTTCATGTAATTAAAATTAACATACGTTCATTGACTACTTGTATTTTTTTTTTACTTTTTTGCTGGCGATATAATCTCATTCTTTGAACAGCTGTAATATCTGTCTTGTCTAACTTTAAAGATTCATAGAAACTACGAATACTATAGAAATAATTTCTAATTAATAAACTTACTAATCATTAATCTTATTAATCAATATTTTTAAGGAACAGAGTGAAATATTCTTCTGGTTCAGGCATTTTTCAATCAAGATTTGTACTACGATGTACCTTTAAAATGTTTATTTATCTATGCCGATTTCCTTGTTAATATTGGTACGCATACAACGACAGATATCTATTCACATACACGACTGCTAATCACAATCGACCCGTATAGAAACGATATCATCGAGAGAGAATGATGAATCATTGGCTCTTGTCTTATCTTATCTGCCGTAACGCACTTCCGTTGCATTTGTACGGATTTACATTGTAGTCGCGCCTAAAGAAGTTTTACTTCAATAATAGAATCTAAGGATATGTATTATCCCGTGAAACGGATGTCGTTTCTCAACCAGATAGCATCGAGTTTGTGTCCTATTTTAGAGTGATTTTATATGCAAATCTGTCGTTTGTGCAGAGTGATTGATCTACAACATTTAGTACACAAATGTATTAGACACGTTTGCTTCTTAAATTCTTGTGGAATTAAAAAATTACAAATCAAATTCATTCTTTTTTTTTCTTACAGTCTTACTTGTTGTCCATTTCAGGACACATGTAAAAATGACTATATAACAAAAAAAATATTGTGGAAAATATTGCGAATATTTTCGTAATTATTGGGAATTGTGAATAGGAATTGTGAATAATTTTATCCTTACAATGTGTATTGAACATAATCTGGTATATTTTATGTATGATTACATTATCAATATGTTTGATATGATTGATTTAATTACTTAATAATAATTAGATTATAAAAACTACAGTGGTTGAGGAAAGGATTTCAGAGATTGAAAAGATATAGGTATGTTTACTTACACTCGACGGCGTTATTCCCTTCGTCCGCTGTCAAAGGCAGATGTTACGGAAACCTTGTGAGCCAACCAACACAAACAGGAAGACAAATATCGAATTTACAGACCAAATGTCTATTGTACACTTCAAAATATTTTTCTAAAATATTTTTACTTCATTTTAAATCAGCACAAAATAAAATCAGCCAATCATGAAGGGTGTGCGGTTTTTACAGAAAATTTTGTTTAGTAAAGAAACGTGCAGAGGTATAGAAATATATTCAAATCGAAACACCTAATCATGATATCGATATGTCTATCATATATTTTATTAGGTTTTCAAATGTATCGAATGTAGAAAGCTCA
>NW_020539724.1:18792628-18810028 GCF_003426905.1 Ctenocephalides felis | reverse complement strand
ATGTTTTTAGCGCCAATTTCGTTTCTTCCTTTTGTCAGGAAAACAGATGTGTTACGTAACGGAATTCCTTTCAAACAAATAATAAGGATATTATCTTCCGATGCGTGAATAAGGAGCGGTCTACACGTGTGTGCGTGCACGATGGTTAGTCCTTTATAGTCCTATTATTATTACTAACATCTTTCCTTGGCTTCAAAATCTGCTAATAAATACTTATGTACTTAAATACCTATACGGTAAACGGGCGGCTGTGTGATATATTTTGTAAGGATAACTATTTATATGTTAATCCGGATTTTTTGGGATTCATGTCTAAAACGAAATTCAAAACTTGAACCGGAAATTTTGTTTGTAACTAATGGGAAGTGCTATATTGTGCTATATTTGGGTTATATAAATAAACAAATCTTTGGTTTACTTATAAAAGTGAAAAAACTAGTGACTGCAAGGTATAGTGCCTTAAGGTTAATTGTATTTTTTAAATATGGCTTAAATTTTTTTGAGAAATTATATTTTGAAAATAAATTTTTGAAAATTGAACTTTTTTTTAAAGCAAAACTCGCTGCTTAGCTGCGCGGGACGAAATATCGGAGCGCGTAAGCGCCGCGTCGCAATCTAACGGAGAGACATTTGTGCGAAACCCATAGATATTATATTTATTATATTATTTAAACAAGATTTGTACCTATTATTAAAATCTCTGCACACTATTTGATAATTTGGTGTATATAAGTTCAATACTTTTATCATTGGATCTCCGAAACCGCCAGTCTTGCCTTTCCAAAAATTTTACCAGTTGTTTACTTTATCAATACAAGTAAAATTTGTTTTGTGTTCCTTTTAATAAGTTTTTTAGAATAATATAAACATTCTTTTATTCGCTCACAGATGGTTCAAAATTTTAGACACAATGTAATAAAGAGCATTTACACTTTTTTTTAAATATATTTAAAGTTTTTTATTATAAGTATGTTTTTGAAAGTTGTCACAATATTTGTATCTCGTAATCTCGCAATAATAATAATATAACTATTTTATGAATTACATCATTTGCGCAGATCATATTTTGATGCAAAAACTACATACGTTTCTCTCTCTCCCATTTCGACTTATTGATTATCCATATAATTTTACTCTCTCGTCATTGTCAATGTCATGTTTGTGTTTTGCTTTGTTTAAAGTGTTTTTTTTTAAATATTTTTACATTTGCTCGTTTTATTCTATTTTTCTTAGATCATTTTTTGTAATATGTATATACTTATTTCTTTTAGTTCAGATTATATATCATCTATTTTTTCGCAGTTCAAAATTATACATAGAATATTAAAATTATTTTCATTATACCAGAATTATACAAAGAATAATTTAATTTTCGTTATGCTGCAAGTAAGATAAATAATAAAAACTCAAATTTAATTGTATAATAAATGAACTTGCTGGGAGAGTATGTTAGTGTTTTTTCATAGTGCTATATTTTTTACTTTTTTTATCATTTGCATTTTTTATTATTTGAGTTGTGGGGTTGAATGGGGCTTGAAGGTCCGCGGGTAAAAAATTCATACTTTTTTACCTACAATATTTAAAAGTAGTGGTAAAAAGATGTGTAATTAGCCTTCGCCTCAAATCAAGCAAGGTTGCTAATCAGGAGATAAAAAGCCATGTCTGAATTTTTATAACAAAAGTATTTTCTTTTGTTGTTAGTTTTTTTTGGCTGTGAGCACTGTTGTTTAGTTAACGAGACTTTTTTAATATAATATTTGAGTATACGTTATTTAATTGTTTTAAAAGATGAATTATTAAATGTAAGTTGGATTCAATAGATGTTCTGATCTCTATAATAGCTTACATATGAGTGGGTTAAAAAGGATTAACTGAACCTTTACCTTGGCAATAGTGTACAAAATTAGAAATAGTAAATAAAAGAAATAAATTAAGTTAAAAAAGCAATTTCACAAAAGATAAATTAATTAGTTCTTCTAACTTTGCTGATGAATATTTCTGACGAAATGCCGGACTAAAGTTATATACAGTGTTAGCTATGTAAAAATGTACCCATGAAATTTATTACTTGAATAATGTATCTATTATTTCGTAAAATCATTTTTGTAAAAATAAGACATTAGACCCTGGCCGTCCCATTTTATACCGCCTATGGGATAAAAAGAACAGTGACAAATTTTTGAAAAACAGCATCATTTTTACAATGATGAATTTAGCCAGGTGCACACGACGCCAGTATTTTTTGTAACATATTTTCTGTCACGTTTTTATCGAAAGCGTATTTAAACGCAAAATAAGTCTAGCATTTTTTTAATTTTTATTTTATTTTTATTATTATTTTATTTAATTTTAATAAATATGACATAACATAATCACATGGATTTAACCTAATACATAAATGTTTTATGTTTAATTTCGATAAAATAATTTCCTTGTACACGCTCACCTTACGATAAAAATTTGACAGAAAATATGTTACAAGAAATCCTGGCGTCGTGTGCATCGGGCTTTAGCTGGAATTTTTATTGGAAATAGTCAGATAATTGCTTGTTTGATATGAGTTATTTGTTGTGATTTAATTGGTTTGCTACCAAATTGCTCAAAGTTAAATTAGTCCCTTTGTGCCCCGCCCTAACCCTTTTTTATTTTAAACCAGGTGTTATTTTTTTGTGATTTATTGAAGTAAGTATATTATTGTTGCTTATAAGATAAGGATTATATAATTCGCCCTCTTACAATTTTCACCAACTGTTGGACTATACGTCCTTCCTTGTATCCTTGTATCCTTGTATATGTTTTGTCGGTTTCTCGGTGTATTTTCGACCGCGGATGTATTCGTGCAGACGCTTTTATATTTCTTTTATATGTGCCACGTGCTAACAATAAGAAAAGAACGCACTTTGAAGAAGAAATAAAATAAGAAAAGAACGCACTTTGAAGAAGAAATAAAATGTCATTGAGTAATAATTTATGGACTGAGAATATTGAATAAAATGTTTTTTTTTTTAATTTGTCAAAAATGTTATATCATAAGGTTGATTAATAAAGTGATATGTATGGAGCTTAGCTCTGTACGGATCAGAGATATGGACTCTGAGAAAAACCGACAAAAACTATCTGAAGAGTTTTGAAATATGGCGCTGGAGGCGAATAACAATTAGATAAGATAACAAATGAAGAAGTCGTAAGAAGAGTGGGCAAAAAGCACGATCCTGAGAAGAAAAGGAAGCTGGATCGCACCCATTCTGCAAAAAGAGTGCTTCCTGCACGACGTCGTCGAAGGTAAAATAGAAAGACAGAAAGGATTGGAAGGAAAAAGAATGCAGATGGTTGATGACTTACGCGAGAAAAGGAAATATATAAAACTGAAGACCGAAGCGCAGGACCAGTGTGCATGGAAGCAGAAGTTTGGAAAGAAAAAATTGTAAAAACAAATATAAAGTGATTAATGGTCAATAATGGTCAATATTCAATAGTAATAAAATGATAATGGGAATAATAAAGTAGGGAATGGAAGAAAATCATTGATTTTGTGGTGCTCTCATACCATGGACCTGCCTTCGGGCAGACTACTATTTATTATTATTATTATACGGGGTAGTTGCAAACTCTCGAAAAGCTATATCTTTGCTATTGGATCGAGCGTTTTACACTATACTTTTTGAACCTAACCTCCAAATGGCTCAAACGTTAGGAAAAAACAATAGTTTGACTTCACACGTGTGTTGTCATACGTGATAACATTGTTATTTAACATTTGAAAGTTTTGGTTTTAGAACATGATAAACAGTACCAGAACTTATCGTTAAGCCGAAAAGCGCTGCTAGTATTGACCTTAAATGTCCTGACAAAAAATTATCCCACGTTGCTTGGACATTATGAGCTTTTAAGTGACCATTTTGACCATTTTTAGGTTATTGTAGTTAATTTTTATAATTTTGTTCATTTAAACTTAGGAACTTTAACTGTGAATATCACTTCTAGGACAACAATCAAAAACACTAACTCAATTGAGGCCTTCTTCAAAAAAAAACGTACTGAGTTGTGTTCGCAAGTTTCATCAAAAGTTGGCGCATTTTCTCAGGATAATAAATACTTGATCATTTTAATGAAAAATTTCTAGTAGTATCAATTTAAATAATTATTATTTATTGTGCAAGGTTGACTTGGTAAATGTAGTAAACGCCTTATAAATATAAACATCTTGAATGATATATTTAATATTTTTTATTAAATGATTTACTTAATATTTTTTGTATGTGTTAATTATTAACAAAGAAATAATTATTGAATTCGTTTACTAAATGTGCATGGCAACATGCTTTCTCGTAGGTCCTGGTTACTTGCCAACTTTTGCGTAATCAATCAATAATATAAATTTCTCCAATTAAGCTTTAGTCTTCAATAAAATCTAATTATTATTTAAACCAAATAATAAATAAGTATATTTATTTAAAAGTGAACTAAATATAATCAATCATGGTATTGAACATATAATGTAAGTGTTTGTACAGTTTTGTAGAGAATACTACGCAAAATACATGCTGCATGGCGACCTTGAACGTTCTACCAAACCAAACTCTACTTCGCAATAGATACTACCTATTAAAATTTGTTTTCATGTGGAAGTACACTATTTCTACGACATAACAATTATATATAACAGATATAACAGAAAATTTTGTGGTCTATCATAGTAAAACACATTTAAAAAATACTTATTTTAATTAAAAAACTAATTACAATTTTTTACATCTATTCAAGAAAGATACAACAGTTGTAGCGATCTTCCAACTAATATAACTTAATATATATATACACCTAAGTCTGTTTTTACACGGTCTTTTTGTACACGGTTTTGATATAACACGGTTTGAAAATTGAATATTTTTAATTTTTTTACACGAATTTATTCCATTTAGCACGATTTGAAATTTTATGTACCTAAATTTTTTTTTTGTCAAATTAAATTTTTGCGAAGTATGTTCATATCACAAAAAAGTATTTATGAAAGAAAAAAGTCTGAAACCATCGATAGTATCGATAGTTTGCGAACACTGGCTTAAAGATTTAAGTGAATTCCCCTTTAGCGCGTACAAACAATTTTTACTGGTCAAAGCAAATGTGAATAGCACTAATTTAATTCTTGTTCTTAAAAATTCTTGTTTTTCACCAATTTTAATAGGTTTTAGAGATTAGGAACAAATCACCCATTTTTGTATAAGATCAATGTCTTTTTTTACACGTTTTTTTTTTACACGGATTCTTCTGGAACCAATCTCCGTGTAAAAACAGACTTAGGTGTATTTATATATATATATATATATATGTGTGTGTGTGTGTATATATATATATATATATATATATATATATATATATATATTTAATACTTTATTTAATTTGTATGGCTTGTTATGGAATTTTAATAAAAAATTTCTTTTGTTCTAGGTAAGTCGTTTGGATTACTATTGTAGTTTCATAAAGTGACACGAAATCTAGCCCCCAAAAGGTTTGCACTTTTTTATATTTAAATATATATATATATATATATATATATATATATATATATATTCTTTTTAGTCTGTTGGTTATTTATTTCGGCCTGAGGTCACAATGAGACATTCAAAGAATCAAGCAAAAAGTTAATTTTAATCGAATAATATAAAATTTACAACCTTTCAAATTTAAAACTTCAATGAGTTTTGAAAGTCGACATAAAATTCTGTGCTATTCTTAGTGGAAATTGAATAAGAGTAGGGGAGACTGGGTACGGTTGTGCCACTTCGTTTTAATCCGCCATAATATTTAAAAACCAGTTACCTGGAAGAAACGTAAATGAAATGATTATTTGAGCATTTGTCTACGTGAAAAAAACTACGTGAAATACTGCCCTTAAATACGATTTTTATTTTATGTTCAGAATTTTCTCTCAGTTATTTAAAAATATTTTTTCTTGATATCCCGTTGTTTTTTAGTACAGATCATTGATTCAAATAGAAATATTTTATAACTATACGAATGCATAGTTTAATACTAAACTGTATTGTATTTTTGTGGTGCTATTTTCCACTTTTCACTTACCACTTATGGTGGTAATATTTTCCACTTTTTATGGTCAAAGATCTTGCAGACGTTGATTTTGTCTACAAGTTTGAATAACCAATTTAATTGAAATAAGTAGATACGCTAAGATGTTTAAAAATAATTTTTAAAATGCCGTACTAATACATCATCTTCTATTACTTTGCAAAACAGAATCGTTAAACCTTTTTTTTTTATTTCTCCATATAATTTACAACTGTACTTAGTACACATCTTGCAAATTTGATAAATAAAATGTAACAAAATCAAATAAATCAATGACTAGAAGATTTGGGGAATTGTTGGATGACTAGAACTTACCAGTATTACTTCTGCCGAAAAAAATAATACATAGAGTAAGAGTAAAAATAAGTTTCTATATAAAAAAAATAATAAATAGATATGGAATGAATTTTATTTGTATCAGAGTTTTAGTAGAATATTAAATACAGAATCACACATTACCCAGCGGGAATATAGTACTGATCACAATATGCACATGTTTTATCAGTGTCTAATATTAATATCCAGGCGCAACAATATTTATTAATTGTCGATATATATTTACTACTTTATGCCATAAATGTGATGGAAATAATGATGAACCTGAATATCGATACCTTTCTTCATCATATCTTTGCTGTAATTATTTTATATTAGTTATGGTATGATGATCACCACAATGTATCAAGAAGAAATAGCAAGTGCTCAGATTATTGCAAAAGATCATTACATATATTATCCCCATCAATCAGCAATCATACCGTAACAAGTTAAATGCATTATAAATTTCTACAATTTTCAACCAAATTCATTTTATCGACAAATATCATTTTCAATTGATAACTAAATAACCTTTATTTGAATTATTATTTTCCTGAATCACAAATCCTTCATCAACACCCACGGGTCTCTCAAGGGAATCGCAAACTGACTACCCACGACTGACATTTGTTGCTCCAGTAAATATATGAATGAAAAACCTATTGTTGGAGACGTTATAGTACTTTTCTCTATTTTCTAAATTATAAGTGTATTCATGGATATGAGACGACAAACCCACATTGAAAAATAAACACATAGTACATATATATGTACTTTGCTAACAAGCCTTCTATACTTACATTTATATACTTATGGTGTTAAACCTGATCAATTGAACCATAAAAATATATTTAGAAAATAATTGATACAAAATCAAATTATCCTTCAAAAATACAAATTTATTGGATACATTTTTATTATAATTGTTTTGAGCTTTACAACAACTAAAATAATTTATTTTCTTCGTGTTCGTCCAAACCAATCATCCTTAAAATTATTTATACTTTAATACCAAATTTATATTCTTAAGTGAATGCTTTTAATTTTTTTAAACTTTTTTATGATTTAAATTTTCATTTGGTTTTTCTTCTTTCAATTTTTATTTGGTTATTTTCCTTGGTTTTTTGTTACTTTTATTTGAAAGGTACATAATAGCAAAGAAAAGGTCCATACAATTCTTGAAAAGAAAAGGTTCGAATAACGTTTCAAAAAATTTTTATATATCTTCCATACGTTTCGAGTCCCAATTTGACACAACTTCAGAGAATAAAATACACTTTCTTCGGAAAATAGTGGTTTATGCACTAATAAACATGATATTAGTATAATTTTCATATTTATAAAACAAAATCATTTTCTAATGAATTAAATATAAACAACAACCATGTTGTTTTGAATGAATCTAACCAATGTTTGTTTGTGGGTTTTGTGATTTTACCACAAGTTATTAATAAACCTTTATAATTAGAATGTTGTTATAAATATAACTTTAATATTACTACCAATGGAGATGATGATATGCGTTTTTAAGGATAAAATTATAATATAAACATTACTAAGAAAATAGTAATTACTAAAAAACAGAATAATATGCATATTGCAAACATATTAAGTTTATATCTTGCTATTCTAGAGATCACGATCTCTAAAAAGCATGGAATAAAATTGATCTATTCATTTTATTACCTATGAAATTGTTAAAAATCATAAATAGAAGCTTTTTTATATAACAAGATTTGGCTTAAACCAATTTTAGAAAATATTGAGGATAGCATCTCAAGTATTGTCGAAATTTAACCATTTCAATATAAATGTTCCATAAAAGTTAATTCTAAATAATTGTACAAAATGTTCGATGTTCTAATAATTACAAAATTATTCTTGATGAAAGTTTCTTGATATTACAAGATTTGGTAATAGGCCTTCTGCTTATATAAGGCAGCATTTATCAATTTAGTGAATGAAATAGAAAAGTGCTTCTTTAAGAATAGTTAAAATAGTTTATCAAAGTGTCTTTAACAAACTTTTCATTAATAATTTATTCTAGGTAGTTATAAAAGGCCTTCAAAAATGTAATAATTACGATATTATGAAACTTTTTAATTGAAATCATTGATGGTAAATGCCTGATCTAAAAAAAAAGAAACAAATGCAACAATAATGTATTGGGGGGAAAATTCATTTTTAAATTTTGGTATTAGTGGCATTTAGGTTATATTTATTTATTATAAAATTTCGATTATGTGATTTGGTTCATAAGGCAAAAGCCTAGAGATTAAGCAATTTTTAAAGTCATTGATCAATTTCGAAAAAACAGCTGTGCTTATTACCTAAATTTAAGCAGCTGATTCCCAACTTAGCATCATTGCAAAATCTTCCGAATCGTTTCCAAATTTTCAGAACCGTTTCATAATTTCAGGATTTTTTTTTTGTTAAAAAGTGGTCGAAAACTTATAAAAAAAGGCTTGGCCATACACATACAAAAACACATACATTCTTCCTCCTATTTTGGAGTTAAACGATTCAAAATGACTTGAAAGGCAACATAAAATTAGCAAATCGCATTTTCTAGTGAAAACAAACTTCTCCTGCAAAAAGTTAAAAAAAAAGAGTGCGCTTAAGGATCACACGCGATTGAAGTAAAACTTATTTGCTATTGTACAAAGTAGCAATTTTAAGTTAAGTAAAAATAAATATATCATACGACAATTTTGAGTAATGTTTATTAGTAATATGGTAACACTCGTGATGTACACATTTATTAGTGTCAACCATTATACACATTTATATAATGATAAATTATAAATTATATATCTATAATAGCATTAAATATATGTATAATATTCAGAAACAATATTGTAATTAAAGTCATACTTCATATATGACATGATCGGTTTGTCATTGTAATTTACCATTTAGAAATGAACCTTCATTAGAGAAATGATGTAATTGCTGATTAATAAATTCTATAATATTCGTTCACATAGTGGATTATGTTAAATAACGCCTAAACAAATATTGTTTTCGTAACTTCACTCATAATGTAATTGTGTTTGAAGAACTTCATGTAATTAAAATTGACATACATTCATTGACTGCTTGCATTTTTTTTACTTTTTCGCTGGCGATATAATCTCATTATTTGAACAGCTGTAATATTTGTCCTGCCTAAAAAATATTTTTCATTTTAATAACTTCAAAGATTTATAGAAACTACGAATAATATAAAAATAATATCTTATCAATAAACAAATGTTTAATTTGTTTTATTATTCTCAAGTAACAGGGTAAAATATTCTTCTGATTCAGGCATTTTTCATTAAATCAAGATTTGTACTACGATGTAACTTTAAAATGTTTATTTATCTAAGCTGATTTCCTTGTTGATATCGGTACGCATACAACGACAGATCGCTATTCACATACACGACGACTAATCACAATCAACCCGTATAGAAATGATCTCATCCGTTGCATTGTACGGATTTACCCTAGTCGCGCCTAATGAAGTTTTACTTCAAAAACAAAAACATCATGTTTTGATGAAATAGCAATCAAAGAGTCTTCAACCAATATTTTATTAATATTGCATGGAATCCTCAGTGTATAACTCCCAACTGCACATATCAGTATCTCATTAACATTATTATCTGCATGTTCAGTCGTTCTAAATATCGCTCATGAATAGATCCACTTCATAGATAGTCAACTTCCAACCCAGATCATAAGCTATGTCTCCATTGTGACAAATTTAGCACAGGCTTATAAATGTAAATATAATTGATTCGGCAATAAGTCGTATTTAAGCCTCGGGCAAATCGGCGTGCGCCGAATTTGTTTAACAATAGACCAGAGATTTATTTAAATCGCAAATCACTAATTCATCATTACATCAGTTTAGGAAAATGTGAAAGTTCAAGATTTTGTAGTTTGGTCTAAATCTTCAGAAGATTTTGTAATGAATAATTAATGAATAATACGAATTGGCTCTTACTCATCATTTGTTGATAATTTGTTTAAATTGTTGGTGGGGTAAATAGGACCAACTAAACCTTTGCTCTGGCAAAGGTGTTAACCAACTGTTCCTATAAAAATAGCAAAGTTAAAAAAAGTAACTTTACATGAGATAAATTCACTAAATGGTTATTCCACCTCTGCTGATGACTATTTCCGACAAAATACCAGATCAAAGTTATGTACAGTGTTGTAACTCTGTAAAAAATGTAAACCCATGAAATTTATTTTTCGTATTGGTTGAATAATAGAGCTATTATTTCGGAAAATTCCTTTAAAATTAAAAATAAAACATTAGATCTATTTGTGGGATTTTGAATTTTATTGAGACTTTTTTTTATTGACACAAGAAGTGCTAATTTATTGCAGTTTTGTTCTGATTTGCTAAAATCGTATAAATTCCTATCTATTTCTTTTGTATTAATCTTGTTTTAATCTACAACGTTATTTCTTATTGGAATAGTGTCCTACTCGCCAAGAGAGATATACTATTCACGTTTCTTATAAATGCCTCTAAAATTTAAAATATGCAATAATCAATTCAATAGTTTCTAAAATTTATGGAATAGAATGCCAATACGATAAATATATACAATACCCCATTTAGCTCAAATAACAATATTTATTAAATGATAGTGTGCTATATGAATCCTGAAGCACGAAACATTTTGCGCAGTAATTTAATAATTATTTTGTTATTAAACAATGGCCAATTTCGCAAAAATCATTTGCGTATTAAATCATACTGTGAGCAATTATTTAAACAATTTCTATTGTGATATTAAACTTGTCTTGTATAACGCTTGCGATTGTGAAAACAATTGCAAATGGAATGTAAACAAATGGCATTACACATATTTAATAAATATATTTCGATTAGTTATAATCGGAGCAAAATAAATAAGGCAAGAACCCAAGAAATTAAATTAAAATATAATTAATTATTAATCATTTTCCGCATTGTTATTTAATCTCACCATTATTATTCAGGTTTTTTTCTACACTTCAATAACAAACAAAATCTTCTTCAAATAATAGATTGTCCAAGTTTTTTTGTATATGAGAAAATTAATTTCTTGTGAATCTTGAACTTCGTGTGATTATTGTTAAATCTAATGCAAGCAATTTTTTCAAAAACTTTAATGTTCAAATCAAACCTTAATTATTAGTATGAGTTGTTAGAAGAACAAATTAATAAATTAATTTATACTAGAAATAAGTTGTCTAATAATAATTGTTTTGTTCTAGAGTTCAGAATTTGATTCGGAAGGCAAAAATAATAATGTTATGTTAACGATATCCAAGTCTCTCGTTTATTGATTTCATATTCAAAATCAAATACTAAATATGAAATGAGTGAATGAACAAAATAATAAATTATGAAAAAATCGATGAATAAATGAATGAGGACATTGAAAATAGATAAGTGAAAAATAAATAACAATGAAATGAACATAATAAATAAATTAAAAGCCTTAATTTTTTTTGTTCATTGGTTTTTCTTGGATAAAACCAATGTCTTTCAGAAATTCCGCTATTTAATAATATTTCTATAAATCGATTTCGAATTCTTGGAAGACTAAGAATATAAATAAGATATGATTTTGTATTATAAACCATTGTTTATTATATCCGAGAATTTTGCGCGTTTGCTTATCTGTAGATATATTTTTTATCAGCGTCAATTCTGATTACATATCTAGTTTACTTTCTACAAAATTCTACCATCAATAATGATATTCTTATTGTGCAAATTTTTAATAAAACTTAAACATATTCTTTTAAACATAAAATCAATTTAAAATACAATCGTTGGTAGTTTTAAAAATTAATTTTGATTTATTGAATTTTATTTTAAATTATACTTGATCTAAAATTATACTTTCTTTAGCAAAACATTTTTATTAAGTTTTTTAAGACAATTTTTTAATGATACATGTCATTAAAAATTATGTTAGAATTTTAATTTGAATACTTGATTTGAGATTTTTATTTGATGTAACTTTTCTGAACTTCACCATAAATGTATATGTGTTATAATATATATTTATGGATATGTATATAAACGTGTGCTTAACATTGCCTTTATTAACGAAATAAATAAAACGAGCTTTCATTACATTTGATTATAGTCTGTGGTAAAAATAAAATTTATAATGTGTATTAATTATAATTTAATTGCCATCAACTGTACTGAGGGGAAATTTTATGAGAAACATCTGAGTCCTTGTAGATGTTTTTATATTTAAAGCGATTTTGCATTATGTGTACCTAACAAGGTCAAAATTAGCACATTGGTAATGCTAAATTATATAATTTTAATATTATAATATATACTTATGCTTGCCTATATAAGCGATTGACTTGTTTATAAAGTTGTGTTAAGAAATTAAAAACAATAAGTAGGTATAGCTAAAAAATTGTCAGTATCAAAAGTAGAGAATGGACCAAAAGTTGTTACTACCTTGAAGTAAATAATAGCCAGAAAGTTGTTACTATCAAGAGTACAAAATAGCCAGAATGTTGTTGCTATCAGAAGTACGGAATAATCAAAAAGATGTTACTATCAAAAGTAGAGAATATCCAGAAATTTGTTACTATCAAAAATAGAGAATAGATTAAAAGATGTTACTATAGAAAGTACAGATTAGCTAAAAGCTTGCTAATATCAAAAATAGAGAAGAGCCAAAAAGGTGGCTTTATTAGATGTAGAGAATAGCCAAAAAGGTGTTATTACTATAAGTAGAGAATAGAAAAGTAGAGTAGTTGCTATCAAAGGTAGAGAATGGATAAAAACATATACTGAGAGTTGTTGTTACTCTTAGAAGTGAAAATATCCCGGAAATAGTATTGGAAGTAGGTAATAGCCAAGTAGTTGCTACTATCAAAAGTAGAGAACAGCATAAAAGGTGGTTCTATTAGATGTAGAGAATAGCCAAAAAGGTGTTGCTATTAAAAGTAGAGAAAAGCCAAAAAGTTGTTACTATTAAAGGTAGATAATGGTCAAAAAGATATAATAGTTGCTACTGTCAATAGTAGAGAATAGCCAGAAAGGTGGTTATTTTAAATGTAGAGAATAGCCAAAAAGTTGTTTTTAATAAAATCAGAGAATAGCAAAGAGGTGTTCCTATTAAAAGGAGAAAATAGACAAAAAGTTGTTACTATGGAAAGTAGAGAATAGCCAAAAACCTTATTATTCTCAAAGGTAGAGTTTACCCAAAAAGTTGTTACTACCAAAAGTAGAGAATAACCAAAAAGTTCCTTCTATCAAAAATAGAGAATAGCAAAATGTTGTTACTATGTGTGTGTGTGTTTGTGAATGTGTGGTTTTTAGTAAACCAAAAAACATTTAACTCTCTTGTTCCCATTTTTATAGCTTCTTGCTTTTATTTTATTACAAATATTTCCGCTGTAATAAAATTATTTTTTATTGTTTTTTTATTTTTAAAACCCGTTTTATCAAGGCTGCATTATATACGCTTTCTTCTGTCTTTTGTTTTTAATTTAGAATTATATATAAATAATCCTCGTTGTTGACAACCTGATGTCGGGCAGTTGTAATACTCATTTTAATTTGAAAATCTACATAGAAAAATATTGCCAAATGGAAATTGATCATCATTCTTAGGAAAACAACCATATTGATCTGCTAATTGAAAGAATAATCATTTGGTTGTTTTTATCATATCATTATTTATCATTGCATGTCCTTTATCATAATTTTGAGAAATATTATTACTATCATCGATTTATGAGTTCTGGTAGCTGTTCCAAAATGTTTAAAAAATAATATAAATAATTTTTTATTGGTCATTTTTGCAATTGTTGTGAAGAAATTATTTTATTGTAATCTATGTTTTAAAAAGCATTCAGTTTTTGAAGAAATATTAATAATACATTTTTGTTTAGTTGTAACTTTTGCAGTAGTCGCCAGAAGCATGTACGTTAAATGATTCACTCATTTTATATTAGGTTATCATATCTTTGAAATTATTTTCAAAATTTAATCATTACATTATTTTTTGATATAATATCCAATACACTTGTGTTACAACAACGCTCATGTTAAATTTTGGAACATCCTTTGATGTCAACGAGATTTTTTGAAAATAAGGTTTAACGATATTATATTTTAAATACGTTATTATACTGTTATTATACTTACTAATTCAAAAGTTTGTATATTATCAATATATCATTTATCCGATTTAATGCTTCTACTGATACCAACATACTTGAGCGTATTGAGTTTAAAACTTTCAAAGTTATATCACTAATTGGTAATTAGTGTGTGTTTTCTCTATCTACAAATATTTAATATCAATCACTTAGTACTAGATTGCACCATTCAAATACGGTTTTATGTAAGTTAAAAAGGTTCAATTCGCGATTTACGATCTTGTAAGTTTTCTATCTGCATACAGAAACAAATCTATATTGAACGATGTTGGAATTAATGAGATTGCTCGCTGTGGGCATGTGGACATCGCATGTGGAGACGCCATGTAGTTTAGAAGGATTATAGAATTAAATTCTATCTCATTTTTTATGAATGTGCTTTATTAATTTATAACAAGATGGAATTAAAATATAAAAGAATTCTATGAGCTATTATGGTTGATATGCCGTAGCTACCACACTGATAAATATTTATTTTCAGTCTCTTTTCATATGGAATCTTGAGTATTTAGACCACAATGGCGTGAAGATGGAAATGAAATTACATTCGTATATTCATATCTATTTTCTCCCAAGAAAATGAACTTGTGCTTATGTACCAGTAGCTAAAAAGTATTATATATCTTCTTTGATATTTCACTCACGTAAATATCACCTTATTCGACTTTTTTATTGATACTATGAATAAGTATCAATAAAAATATAATCTTATATATAAAAATAAAATCATATAATTTTTTTTTCGGTATTATGTTAGGTATACTAAGACTCGAAAACGGCTGAACCGCGTAAAAATTATCATTTTCAATTTAATTTTTTTTGTAAAAGCTTAATTTAAAATAAAACAATGGAGGGCGGCTCATGCGTCAAATATCAAATGATTTTGACAGATTATGTTCAACTAAAATTAATAGAAAAACGGGTCTTAAGTGTTATTAAGAATTCAAAATATCAACTTTTTTAAATGTTAATATGAAAACACACACAATACAATACATCTTTATACACTTACAATGAATTAGTAATTTTTTGATTCTTTAGAAATTGTTTACAATTACCTTATATGGTAAAACAATGTTTGTCAGGTCAGCTAGTAATCAATATAAATAATTAAATCAAAATAATGCAATTCTGTATGCAATTAAATAAAGATGAAATTCAAAGAAAAACGATGTATAAAAATCCTTAACTGAGGGATTTCAAATTAGGCTTAAGCAAGTCCTTGAGCTAATATTTTTTTAGACTTTTTATAGCTGCTATATTAAGGTCTATTATTAAGGTTAGTAACTAATTTGAATAATTCTCAAGTTTGTATATATTGGCATTGCTTATTCGACTAAATTAATAATAATATTAATAATAAATTTGGTTTAGATTTTATTGAGCATAATTCAAGTTCAGATTAATAATTCAGAATATTTTTTAGTCTTTTTTTAGCTGATACATTTAGGTCTAGTTCTAGTAACTCATTTGAATAATACTTAAGTTTTTATATATGTGCATGAGTTTTCTTGCAATAAACTGTTAAAAAAAATTTCGACGATTTTTGTCAATTTTCTTTAAGAATACCATAGTCTTATAGATCATACTAAAATATTACAGCCCTACGACAAGTCGTTTACTTTTAAAAATTCGTCAACTTTTGCAAAAATTAGTATCGTTTTTTTTTTGGCGTTTGTCAAAATTAGAACTTTCATCGACGTTTGCTCAAAAACGCCTGAACCGTGGATTATTTTTTCTCAATTTTGTGCAACGATCGGCTAAGCCGTTTCTATGTAAATTGACTGAATAGATTAAATTAATAATAAATTTGGTTCAGATTTTATTGAGCTTAATTCAAATTCAGATTAATAATTTAGAGTTATCTCTGGTTAAAATATAGCTACAACACTAAATAAGAAAGTGCTGTGGATTATAAGAATGGACTTAAAATTTCTTCTACTAAGTAAGAATTACTTTTTATAGTTATGTTTTATATAACTTCAATGTAAGTTAAGTGGAGAACACGGATAAATTCCAATGAATGTTTGTTTTACGGTAGAAAAGAAAATAAGAAGCTAAAAGGTGAAACGCGCCGGAAAATATACAAAAAATAAGCGAGCGGGAAAGAAAAAATAAAATAGTCACACTTTGGATCTGGTTTAAAAATATCATGTTCTTATATGTATTATATATATATATATATATATATAATTATAATTTAAATTTTTATTATTTAAGATATCCAAAATTGCATCTTAAACTTCTTCTAATTGATATCGTATGTAAAGATTAGTAAGAGATTAAAAATATTACATATTTCTTGAATGATATTGAAAACAAAAACTATATTAAAACTTTCATATTCGAATCTTGTGTTGGCGCCCCTAAGGCGTGCGCTCGTATTTGTCGCATTCAAGCACGGACAGGCCTTTATCATTACTTAATTTCAATTTTAAGTGAATTAATTTGTCAAATCCTGTTCATATGTGCATCATTTTACGATCTACGATTAACTAACTAAAATTTCATATTTAACTAACAAATTACTAACTTACTTGTTTTTGAGATATTGGTGGAGCCTTGCTCTAAGCTATATACGTATTTATTCTTGAATAATGTAGAAAATATAATTCATCTATTATATATTTGAAAAAAAAAAATGTTTAAATTAGCACAGAATTTACTGACATCCGTTTTTTGTCCGATGTTTGCTCAATATAGTTTATAATTTTTGCGGTGGTGTTGACACTTGACATGTTGATATTAAACGATAAGAATTTATTCACTCTGAAAACATTTATTGGGCAATCTTATAAATAT
>NW_020539724.1:18762108-18791628 GCF_003426905.1 Ctenocephalides felis | reverse complement strand
TGACATATAATGTAAGTGTTTGTACAGTTTTGTAGAGAATACTACGCAAAATACATGCTGCATGGCGACCTTGAACGTTTCTACCAAACCAAACTCTACTTCGCATAGATACTACCTATTAAAATTTGTTTTCATGTGGAAGTACACTATTTCTACGACATAACAATTATATATAACAGATATAACAGAAAATTTTGTGGTCTATCATAGTAAAACCATTTAAAAAATACTTATTTAATTAAAAAACTAATTACAATTTTTTACATCTATTCAAGAAGATACAACAGTTGTAGCGATCTTCCAACTAATATAACTTAATATATATATACACCTAAGTCTGTTTTTACACGGTCTTTTTGTACACGGTTTGATATACACGGTTTGAAAATTGAATATTTTTATTTTTTTAACACGAATTTATTCCATTTAGCACGATTTGAAATTTTATGTACCTAAATTTTTTTTTTGTCAAATAATTTTTGCGAAGTATGTTTCATATCACAAAAAAGTATTTATGAAAGAAAAAAGTCTGAAACCATCGATAGTATCGATAGTTTGCGAACACTGGCTTAAAGATTTAAGTGAATTCCCCTTTAGCGCGTACAAACAATTTTTACTGGTCAAAGCAAATGTGAATAGCACTAATTTAATTCTTGTTCTTAAAATTCTTGTTTTTCACCAATTTTAATAGGTTTTAGAGATTAGGAACAAATCACCCATTTTTGTATAGATCAATGTCTTTTTTTACACGTTTTTTTTTACACGGATTCTTCTGGAACCAATCTCCGTGTAAAAACAGACTTGGTGTATTTATATATATATATATATATATATATGTGTGTGTGTTGTATATATAATATATATATATATAATATATATATTATATATATAATATTTAATACTTTATTTAATTTGTATGGCTTGTTATGGAATTTTAATAAAAAATTTCTTTTGTTCTAGTAAGTCGTTTGGATTACTATTGTAGTTTCATAAAGTGACCGAAATCTAGCCCCCAAAGGTTTGCACTTTTTTATATTTAAATATATATATATATATATATTATATTATATATATCTATTCTTTGTCTGTTGGTTATTTATTTCGGCCTGAGGTCACAATGAGACATTCAAAGAATCAAGCAAAAGTTAATTTTAATCGAATAATATAAAATTTACAACCTTTCAAATTTAAAACTTCAATGAGTTTTGAAAGTCGACATAAAATTCTGTGCTATTCTTAGTGGAAATTGAATAAGAGTAGGGGAGACTGGGTACGGTTGTGCCACTTCGTTTTTAATCCGCCATAATATTTAAAAACCAGTTACCTGGAAGAAACGTAAATGAAATGATTATTTGAGCATTTGTCTACGTGAAAAAAACTACGTGAAATACTGCCCTTAAATACGATTTTATTTTATGTTCAGAATTTTCTCTCAGTTATTTAAAAATATTTTTTCTTGATATCCCGTTGTTTTTTAGTACAGATCATGATTCAAATAGAAATATTTTATAACTATACGAATGCATAGTTTAATACTAAACTGTATTGTATTTTTGTGGTGCTATTTTCCACTTTTCACTTACCACTTATGGTGGTAATATTTTCCACTTTTTATGGTCAAAGATCTTGCAGACGTTGATTTTGTCTACAAGTTTGAATAACCAATTTAATTGAAATAAGTAGATACGCTAAGATGTTTAAAAATAATTTTTAAAATGCCGTACTAATACATCATCTTCTATTACTTTGCAAAACAGAATCGTTAAACCTTTTTTTTTTTATTTCTCCATATAATTTACAACTGTACTTAGTACACATCTTGCAAATTTGATAAATAAAATGTAACAAAATCAAATAAATCAATGACTAGAAGATTTGGGGAATTGTTGGATGACTAGAACTTACCAGTATTACTTCTGCCGAAAAAAATAATACATTGAGTAAGAGTAAAAATAAGTTTCTATATAAAAAAAATAATAAATAGATATGGAATGAATTTTATTTGTATCAGAGTTTTAGTAGAATATTAAATACAGAATCACACATTACCCAGCGGGAATATAGTACTGATCACAATATGCACATGTTTTTCAGTGTCTAATATTAATATCCAGGCGCAACAATATTTATTAATTGTCGATATATATTTACTACTTTATGCCATAAATGTGATGGAAATAATGATGAAACCTGAATATCGACACCTTTCTTCATCATATCTTTGCTGAAATTATTTTATATTAGTTATGGTATGATGATCACCACAATGTATCAAGAAGAAATAGCAAGTGCTCAGATTATTGCAAAAGATCATTACATATTTATCCCCATCAATCAGCAATCATACCGTAACAAGTTAAATGCATATAAATTTCTACAATTTTCAACCAAATTCATTTTATCGACAAATATCATTTTCAATTGATAATTAAATAACCTTTATTTGAATTATTATTTTCCTGAATCACAAATCCTTCATCAACCCCACGGGTCTCTCAAGGGAATCGCAAACTGACTGCCCACGACTGACATTTGTTGCTCCAGTAAATATATGAATGAAAAACCTATTGTTGGATAGGTTATAGTACTTTTCTCTATTTTCTAAATTATAAGTGTATTCATGGATATGAGACGACAAACCCACATTGAAAAATAGGCACATAGTACGTTTATATGTACTTTGCTAACGAGCCTACTATACATTTTTCGTGGAATAGTCCCGAACCAGTTATATCATAAAACTGTATTTGTAAAATAATAGATTGTCCTGCCAAATATATATTCATTAGATAATTTTTCGGGCTTTACAGCAATTAAAATAGTTTATTTTCTTGGTGTTCGTCCGAATCAATCATCCTTAAAATTATTTATACTTTAATACCAAATTTATATTCTCAAGTGAATGCTTTTAATTTTTTTAAATTTTTTTATGATTTAAATTTTTATTTGGTTTTTCTTCTTTCAATTTTCATTTGGTTATTTTCTTTGGTTTTTTGTTACTTTTATTTGAAAGGTACATAATAGCAAAGAAATGGTCCATACAATTCTTGAAAAGAAAAGGTTCAAGTTCAAGTAATGTTAATAAAAACTTAATGTGTCTTCCATACGTTTGGAGTCCCAATTTGCCACATCTTCAGAGCCACATATATTTTGAAAAATACATAAACCACAAATAATAAACAAGGTATTTGTATAATTTGTCATATTTATAAAACAAAATCATTTTCTAATGAATCAAATATAAACAACAACCATGTTGTTTTGAATGAAACTGACCAATGCTTGTTTGTGGTTTTTGTGAGTTGACCACAAGTTATTAATAAACCTTTATAATTATAATGTTGTTATATATAAACCTTTAATATTATTACCGAAGGAGATGAAGATATATATGCGTTTTTGAGGATAAAATTATAATATAAACATTACCGAGAAATGAGTACCTAACTAGTAATTAGTAATATGTTTGCATACATATCAATTTCATTTCTTGCTATTTTAGAGATCATGATCTCTAAAAATGCTCTATTCATTTTATTACCTATGAAACTGTTAAAAATCATAGATAGAAGCTTTTTTACATAACAAGATTTAATTTAATCCAATTTTAGAAAAATTGAGGAGTAGCATCTCAAGTATTGTTGAAATGGTTAATCAATATAAATGTTTCATAAAAGTTTATTCTAAATAATTGCACAAAATATTCGGTGATTTTAATAATTACAAAATTATTCTTGATCTTACAAGATTTGGCTATGTTTACCCAACTGCTTATATAAGGCAGCATTTAGTGAATGCAATAGAAAAGTGATTCTTTAAGAATAGTTAAAATAGTTCATCAAGTGCCTTTAACAAACTTTAGATTGATAATTTATTCTAAATAGCTATAAAAAGCCCTCAAAAATGTAATAATTACGATATTATGAAACTTTTTTAATTGAAATCATTGATGGTAAATGCCTGATATGAACAAAATTTGCATCAATCATGTATTGGGAGGACAATTCAATATTAAATTTGGTATTAGTGGCATGTTGGAAATAATATCGGTTATATGTTTCGGTTCATAAGGCAAAAGCATTAAGATTTAGCAACTTTTAAAGTCATTAATTAATTTCGAATAATCATTAGTGCCTATTACTTAATCCTTAATCGAAGCAGCTGATTCCAAACTGATCCCACGAACCGTTTTTGACTTTTCAGTAAAGTTTCGAAATCTTCAGTATCGTTTCAAAGTCTTCAGCTTCATAATTCATAATCGTTTTATGCAAAAGTTTTACGAGGCGATCAGCCAAGCCTTTTCCCAACTATATGTGTATGTGAGCCAAAATTTGACCGATTTCAAAAATTTAAAAGCCATTTGATGAAGTTTGATAAGGCCTCGTTACGGTAAAACTGATCAAAGTGAGTCCTTATCAAACTTCATCAAATGCTTTTTAAATTTTTGAAGTCGATCAAATTTTGGCTCACATAGACATACATGTTCCCTCCCATTTTGGAGTCGAACGATTCACAGTGACTTGAGAGGCAACGTAAAATTAGCAAATCGCATTTTCTAGTGGAAACAAACTTCTCCTGCAAGAAGTTAAAAAAAATGCAATGCCATCAAATTTTGATGAAATAGCAATCACAGAGTCTTCAACCAATATTTCATTAATATTGCATAGAATCCTCAGTGTATTACTCCCAACTGCACATATCAGTATCTCATTAACATTATTATCTGCATGTTCAGTCGTTCTAAATATCGCTCATGAATAGATCCACTTCATAGATAGTCAACTTCCAACCCAGATCATAAGCTATGTCTCCATTGTGACAAATTTAGCACAGGCTTATAAATGTAAATATAATTGATTCGGCAATAAGTCGTATTTAAGCCTCGGGCAAATCGGCGTGCGCCGAATTTGTTTAACAATAGACCAGAGATTTATTTAAATCGCAAATCACTAATTCATCATTACATCAGTTTAGGAAAATGTGAAAGTTCAAGATTTTGTAGTTTGGTCTGAATTCTTTAGCAGATTTTGTTAACTGGGTAATAAATAGTTATAGGATGGATGATATGGATGATATTTAATATAATAGTGGTGCATAGTCCTATACCAAAAATTAAATGTTTCAAAAAATCTTTGAAATTTTTTGATAACTTAAAAAAATGAGATTTTTAAGAATTTTGAAATTAAAAAGACTTTTTTGAAAAAAAATATTATCTTTTTATATTTAGATTTTTTTATATTTTGAATTTTTTTGAGAACTGTTTTTTCAAAGCAATCGTGCTACATGGCTGTTTTAGAGAAGAAATATCAAAGCGCGTGTCTAATGATCATTTTTGACCGCCAAAAGGCATTGATCATTTTAGTCTAATGATCATTTTTGACCGCAAAAATTTAAACGTTACTTCAATTTTTCAATACAAATAAAATATTTTTTGAATTATTAAAATCGGACACTCCGTTCTCTCAAAAAGTGAGTTACCACTTTTGGCCTTTTTTGCCCCGCATCTTCGAAACGGCGAGAACAGCCTTTGCAAAAACTAATCAGCACATCTTCTTATTAATACGAATCGAATGCTTTTTGAATTATACAAATCGGTTGATCCGTGTTCCCGAAATCGTCGACGAAAATTTGTATCCGCACTCACACACACACTCGCAAACATACATCAATTTTTTCTATCTTTATCAAGGTATGCCAAGATGTTCAGAAACTTCTGAAACGTAAAGATATAAGAATTTTTATTTTCGATTTTTTTTTTTACTATACCTTACCTTAAGTGAAGTTAATGATGTTAACTAATTACAAAGTTTTAATTCTATGATTTTTTTGATTAATTAACTATGATTGACAAGATTAAAGGAGACTGGGTGCGATTGTGCCACTTTTTTGATCAGCATAATATTTGTAATTTGCCAGTTACCTCGGAGAAACAAATATTGTAATTTAAAAAAAAAATACTTCTCCCCGTGGATCCTATCTTAAAATATCAGTATAGTTTAGTGCTGTAACCTGGCACAACCGTAACCAGTCTTCTTTATATGATAATAAACCATTTGATATATAAAGTTGTAAAATTAAGAATTTGTGGAATTGTTGTCTAATTGATAATGATGAGATAGGCAATTGCTTCTTCTAAATTTAGAAAATTGTTTTTATAATAATAAGTAATTACTCTTAACACACTATCGCATAATTACTTATTGTAAAATAACGCTGAATTCTCATAATTCATAATTCAAAAATAAAAGTCCTATTTGATCGAATTTTTATATACAAGAGGCTCGACAGTATATTTTCTTGTAGAAGAATCATTTCGTTTATAATAATAGTGAGATTAATTTGCAATGCGGAAAACGATTATTATTTAATTCTTAAAATGGTATCTACTTGCGCATTAGCCTTATTTATTTTACTTCGTTTACAATTAATCTTAATATATTTATTATAAATATATATAATGCCATTTGTTTACATTCCATTTGCAATTGTTTTCACAATCGCAAGCATTGTACAAGACATGTTTAATATCACAATAGAAATTGTTTAAATAATTGCTCACCATATGATTTAATACGCAAATGATTTTTGCGAAATTGGCCATTGTTTAATAACAAAATAATTATTAAATTACTGCGCAAAATATTCCGTGCTTCAGGATTCATATAGCACACTATCGCATAATAAATATAATAAATATTTGAGCTAAATGGTTTATTATTTATTTTTATAGTATTGGCATTCTATTAGTTATAGAAAGAATATAGTTGATAATAGCATATTTCAAATAAAATTATAAGCATTTATATGTTTTTTGGATTATTCAAAGCGGATATTCCGTTCTCTCAAGAACTCGATTTCTATTTTCTACACTCTTTGCTCCGTAACTCCGAACGGCTGAACCTACTTTTGCCAAAAACTAATCAGCATATCTCCCTATCCATAGGAATCGATTGTTTTTTTAACCATTCAAGTCGGTTGATCCGTGTGCCCAAAAACGTGGACAAAAATTGTATCCATACATATATACACACACATCCATTTTTTCTGAGGTATGCCAAAATGTTCAGAAATCTTCAGAACGTGAAGAAATATAAAAATGTTCAATTTCTATTTTTAGACGATTACAATAATTCATCCTAATGGAAGTTAATAAATAAATAAATATATGGTATTCTACTATTGTCAATCCCAGAAGTACAAATAATTAATATTGTTAAAAATGGATTATTTCGGATCATATTTCAAGTTTCAAAGTCAATAAGTAATATTTCTACGTCGGTAAAATACATTTATCTTGTACTTAGTTCTGCTGGAAATTTAATTGAATGATGTTGTTGTTCTTGATGTTGTGTGTAGTTGTTATTTGAATTTTATTACTGAATTGTAAGAACTAGTCACTTACAATATTTTGTTGAACTATTTACTATTTTTCTTACATTGAAAAATATGGAGTTTTTAAGATTTGTTTTTCTGCATCATTTCTATATTGGTGGCCCTAATATGATTCATCACCATAGTTCCGTGCCATAGATCCAAATTGGTTTAGTAATGTTCAAAATATATATAGTACAGATAATGTCTATCAAATAAATATTTTTGCTATAATATTTGAATTTTTTTAACGCAAATGTTTTTGCTGGCGATTATAACATTTTTCAAAAATAATAATTAGATAAATGAGTAAGTGATTAAAATAATGAATAAATTAAGAAATAAACAAATCAATAAATGAATGAATAAATACATAAAAATACATAAATTACAAATAAATGCAAAATGAATAAACCATTGAATGAATAAGAACATTTTTTTACTATTTCTTGTTCTTCTCTTGGATAAAACCAATGTCTTTTAGAAATTCCGCTATTTAATAATATTTCTATAAATCGATTTCGAATTCTTAGAAGACTAAGAATATAAATAAGATATGATTTTGTATTATAAACCATTGTTTGTTATATCCGAGAATTTTGCGCGTTTGCTTATCTGTAGATATATTTTTTATCGGCGTCAATTCTGATTACATATCTAGTTTACTTTCTACAAAATACTACCATCAATAATGATATTCTTATTTTGCGAAAACTTAGATATATTCATGCTTTTATATCAGTTTGAAATATAGTGGCTTAAATTGTTATAGTATTTTTGAAAATTAGGTCTGATTTAATGAAAATACTTGATCTGAAATTATATTTTCTTGAATATAACATTTTTATTAAGTTCTTTAAGACAAATTTTTAATGATATATGTCATTAAGAATTCTGTGTTAGAATTTGAATTACAATACTTGATTTGAAATTTTTATTCGATGTACCTTTCCTGAGCTTTACCATAAATGTATATGCGTTATAATATATATGTATCGATGTGTGTATATAAACGTGTGCTTAGCATTACCTTTATTAACGAAATAAATAAAACGAGCTTTCATTACATTTGATTATACTCTGTTGTGAAAATAAAATTTATAATGTGTATTAATTATAATTTAATTGCCATCAACTATACTGAGGGGAAATTTCATGAGGAGGAGCATCTGAGTCCTTGTAGATGTTTTTATATTTACAACGATTTTGCATTATGTGTACCTAACAAGGTCAAAATTAGCACATTGTTTATACTGAAAAATTATATAATTCTAATATTAGTAAAATGTAATATATACTTATATTTACATACACTTAATAAGTGTTTGATATTGTTTTTAAACATAAACTCAGAGCATTAAAATCAATTAATTGATGTAGCCAAAAAGTTGTTACTATCAAAAGTAGAAAATAGCCCAATAGTTGTTCATAGGAGTCTAGAAGTTGAAAATATCCAATAAGTTGTTAGTATCGAAACTATCAAAGTTACGGAATAGTACAAAATTGCTAATAAGTTGACTTTAAAAGTAGAGAATATCCAAAGAGATGATACTATCGAAAATAGAGAATAGCCAAAACGATGTTACTATGAAAAGTTGAGAATATCTACAAAGTCGTTACTAGAAAAAATAGAGAATAGGTAAGAAGAATATAAAAAGTAGAGATTATCCAAAAACAATATAGAAAGTAGTTACAAAAAGTTGTTACTATCAGAGGCAGAGAATGACCAAATAGTTGTTACTATCGAAAGTAGAAATTAGCCAGAAGCTTACTACTATCAAAAGTAGAGAAAAACCAAAGAGTTGTTACTATCAAAAGTAGAGAAAAACCAAAAATATTTTACTCACAAAAGTGAGATTATCAAAGAAATGATTAGTATTAAAAGTAGGGAATAGCTAAATATTTGCTATAGTCAGAAGTAGAGATTAGCCAAAAAGGTGGTTCTATTAGATGTCAAAAATGGATAAAAATGTTTGCTTTTACAAGTATAGAATAGCTAAAAGATGAGATGTTGTTACTATCAAAGATAAGGAATATCCAATCAGTTACTATTATCAAAAGTATTCTCAAAAGTAGAGATTTGCCAAAAATCGAAAAAAAAGTATCGAATCGAAAGTAGAGAATAGCCAAAACGTTGTTACTATCGTTGGTACAGAAAAGCTAAAAAGTTATTACTATGGAAAGAAGAGAAAGGCCAAAAACCTTGATATTCTCAAAAGTAGAGATTAGCCAAAAAGTTATCATCTAAAGTAGAGAATAGCCAAAAAAAATCTTGCTATCAAAAGTAGAGAATCACAAAAAAATTCTACTATTAAAATTAGAGAATAGAGAAAATGTTATTACTAGATATGTGTATGTGTATTTGTGAATGTGTGGTTTTAGTAAACCAAAAAAACATTTAACTCTCTTGTTCCCATTTTTATAGCATCTTTATTATTTAGCTTCTTGCTTTTATTTTATTACAAATATTTCCGCTGTAATAAAATTATTTTTTATTGTTTTTTATTTTTAAAACCCGTTTTATCATGGCTGCATTAATACGGTTTTTTCTGTGTTTTGTTTCTAATTTAAAAATATATATAAATCATTCACGTTGTTGACAACCTGATGTCGGGCAGTAGTTAGAACTACTTTTACTTTCAGAAGAAAATATAGATAGAAATATATTTTTAAATGGAAATATTTGACCATTCTCAGAAAAAGCGATCGTATTGAGCTGCTTTCTAATAAATAAATTGAAAGGAAAATTATTTGGTTGCCTACTAAACAATATGTAACTATTAAAAAATAATAATAATAATTTTAGTGGTCATTTTTCAATTTGTTTTGAAATGATTATTTTATTTATTATTTGTGTAGTTTAGAAGAACTGTATATAATCACACATATTATTGATCTCTTACTATTAGTTCTGATGCCAGTTCATAAAAAGATAAAAAAAATTGTAGTGGCCATTTTTGCAATTGTTTGTCTAATTGTCGATACCAGCAAAAAGTGCAAAAACATCAGCTTTTGAGAGAATGGCGCATCCGATTAGAGTGATTCAAAAAGCATATTGCATGTGCTGACGATGGTTTATTATGTTTTCGTTCTTGTAGATAAACATAGATAAGCCCAAATATATGCACTTATACTATATTAGATTTATAAAATACAACGACAAAATGTACAGAGTTTATAATAGTTATTTTAAAATATCTAAAACAATTGTTATTACTCGTTGATAAATATTTATTGATGATTGTTGATTTTTATTTTGCAAATGTTCAATTACTGTTACGGGTAGATCTAGAAATTTGTCTTAAGGCACTAATTAATAAACTTGTGTTAAATTAATATATCATTTACCCAATTTAATACTTCTACTGATACCAGACATACTTGAACTTATCGAGTTTAAAACTTTCAAAGTTATATCACTAATTGGTAATTAGTGTGTGTTTTCTCTATCTACAAATATTTAATATCAATCACTTAGAACTGGATTGCACCATTCAAATACGGTTTTATGTAAGTTAAAAAGGTTCAATTCGCGATTTACGATCTTGTAAGTTTTCTATCTGCATACAGAAACAAATCTATATTGAACGATGTTGGAATTAATGAGATTGCTCGCTGTGGGCATGTGGACATCGCATGTGGAGACGCCATGTAGTTTAGGAGGATTATAGAATTAAATTCTATCTCATTTTTTATTAATATGCTTTATTAATTTATAACAAGACGCAATTATAATATAAAAGTATTTTATGGACTATTACATACAGAGAAATATTTATTTTTAGTCCCTTTTCGTTTGGAATCTTGAGTATTTAGATCACAATGGCGTGAAGATGGAAATGAAATTACATTCGTATATTCATATCTATTTTCTCCCAAGAAAATGAACTTGTGCTTATGTACCAGTAACAAAAAGTATTATATATCTTCTTTGATATTTTATTCATATGAAAATCACTTTGTTCGACTTATTTTTATTGATACTATGAATAAGTATCAGTAAAAATATAATCTTATATAAATAAAAATGGAGTTACATAATTTTGGTGTTATGTTAGGTATGCTAAAACTCGAAAACAATGAGCCGCGTAAAAAATATCATTTTCAATTTTTTTTTTTTTGTTAAAGCTTAATTTAAAATAAAACAATGAAGGGCGGCTCATGCGTCAAATGTCAAATGATTTTGACAGATTATATTCTAAAACTAATAGAAAGCGGGTCTTAAGTGTTATTAAAAACAATCAAAATATCAACTTTTTTAAAATGTTAATATAAAAACACACACAATACAATACACCTTTATATAATTACAATAAATTAGTAATTTTTTGGATTCTCTAGAAATTGTGTACAAATACCTTATATGGTAAAACAACGTTTGCCGGGTCAGCTAGTAATCAATATAAATAATTAAATCAAAATAATGCAATTTCATTGGCATTGAAATATAGATGATATTATGCAAGGAAAAACGATGTATAAGAATTACTTAACAGAGTGATTTTCAAATTAAGGCTAAAGCAAGCCCATAAGGTAATGTCTAGTTTTAGTAACTCATTTGAATAATCCTCAAATTTTTATATATGAGCATTGCTTATCCGACTAAATTAATAATAATAATAATAAACAAATTTGGTTCCCATTTTATTCAGCATAATTCAAATTCAGATTAATGATTCATAATATTTTTAGTCTTCTTTTAGCTGATACATTAAGGTCTAGTTTTATTAACTCATTTGAATAACCTTAAGTTTTTATATATGATCATGAGTTTTCTTGCAATAAAGTGTTAAATTTTTTTTTTCGACGATTTTTATGAATTTTTTTTGACGGTAGGATACCATAGTCTTATAGATCATACTAAAATATTATGACTTTGCGACAAGTCGTTTACTTTTAAAAATTCGTCAAAGTTTGCAAAAATTAGTATCGTTTTTTGGCGTTTGCCAAAATCATAACTTTTATCGACGTTTGCTCAAAAACGCCTGAACCGTGGATTATCTTTTCTCAGTTTTGTGCAACAATCGGCTGAGCCGTTTCTTTGTAAATTGACGGAATCGACTAAATTAATAATAAATTTGGTTCAGATTTTATTGACCATAATTCAAATTTAAAATAATAATTTAGAGTTATCTTTGGTTAAAATATAGCTACAACACTAAATAAGAAAGTGCTGTGGATTATAAGAATGGACTTAAAATTTCTTCTACTAAGTAAGAATTACTTTTTAAAGTTATGTTTTATATAACTTCAATGTAAGTTAAGTGGAGAACACGGATAAATTCCAATGAATGTTTGTTTTACGGTAGAAAAGAAAATAAGAAGCTAAAAGGTGAAACGCGCCGGAAAATATACAGAAAATAAGCGAGCGGAAAAGAAAAAATAACATAGTCACACTTTGGATTTGGTTTAAAAATATCACGTTCTTATATATATATATATATATATATATATATATATGTATTATTTTAATTTATTTTTTTCATTATTAAAGATATCTAAAATTACATTTCCAACTTCTTCTAATTAATATTGTAAGGGCTGAATTGTATGTATTTATTTTTACTTTCCCATTTGTTGTTTTGAAGTGAAATTTTTAACGTATTTTAAAAATATTGTGCAAAGATTAATAAAAGATGCAAATATATTACATATTTCTTGAATGATATTGAAAAAAAAACTATATTAAAAATTTCATATCCGAATCTTGAGTTGGCGCCCCCTAAGGCGTGCGCTCGTATTTTTCGCATGCGTCGCATTCAAGCTAGGACCAGCCTTTATTATTACTTAATTTCAATTTTAAGTGAGTTAATTTGTCAAATCCTGTTCATATGTGTATCATTCAATCTACTATCAACTAACTAAATATTTCATATTTAACTAAAAATTCCTAACTTTACTTGTTTTTGAGATATTAGTGGTACCGTGCTCTACCCTATATATACGTATTTATTCTTGAATAATTGTAGAAATATATATTCATCTATTGTATATTTGAAAAAAATGTTTTTAATTATCACAGAATTTACTGACATCCGCTTTTTGTCAATGTTTGCTCAATATAGTTTATAATATTTCACTATATATTTTTGCGGCAGTGTTGACACTTGACATGTTGATATTAAACGATAAGAATTTATTCACTTGAAAACATTGATTGGCAATCTTATAAATATCCTCTTCATATAAGTACCTGGTACGTTTGTATAATTAATGCAAATATATTGTGTTGTAAAATTTCGTGTTAGTCAAATTCAGATTTGGCAATATCGTTCATAAATGTTTGCTGAATAAATGATACTTGCCATGTTGATAATTAAAGTTAGGAACACAATATTTTCTACTGAGTATGACTAATCACTATTTATTGTAATCAGTATAAATGTTTATAAGTACCTGTGTATGTATGAATAATTATGAGTATTCGTAGTCCTGCGGTAATCCTTATCAAAGTTCCTTAACAAATCCATTTTTTTGGACAATTAACCTGGTATCAAACAGTATTGATAGCCATTTTTACTTAAAACTATATTATGTTGAAAAAATAGCAAAGTGAAAAAAATCCTTTATTACAACCTTGCTGCAATGGAGAATACCAATTTAATGGTCTGTCTTTTAATTTAAAATATGAGATTTTTGGATAGCCTTAAAAAAAGCGACGTTGAGGAGAAGTATCGTCAAGACTGCTCATAGAACTCTTATTTTTGATTGATTAACAATCACCAAAATTATGGTGAAGATATGTTTTACTTGTTATCTATTTGGAAATTTAGTTTTTCTCAAAAGTCAAGATTCAACTATGTAACTGGTTTTTGGCAATATTTCTCAAGATTGATTACACACGTTCAATATGCATTTTTATGAAAATATGTTTGTCATTTTTATTAAATATGATTATAGGTTATATGTCACAATTTCCGGCATTTGAAGTGTTGATATTGAACGTCAAAGTATAAGATATACCATTGAATTTGATTAAAAATCATTTATCTCAAGCCGCACGAATTTTTGTACATTTACGTGAGCATGTGTTTGCTTCATTATTGTAGTTATTTATATATTAAATCTATTTTTTTATAAAACTTTACAGAGGTTTTGAGCCAAATTCAAAAAGTTTTTGAGAGATTCCGATTTGAGTGAACATTTTTGCAAAGGCAGCGATTTAGGAGTTGCAGGAAAAAATGTTAAAAAAATTGATCATTACAGATCATTATTATTGATTCATATACATGTCGTAATAATTATACACAGACGACAGGTAGACAGGTGAACAGGCAAACAGGTACAGAAGTAGAGGATTTGGTAGATTGAATAGTGAATATAGAAGATTGATAGGTTGGCCGGTTATAAATGTAGACAAGTAGGCACGTAAAAAGGTAGGAAACTAGACAAATCGATCGATTAGTTGGCAGATAATTAGGTAGGCAAGGTAAATTGGTAGACAAGTAGACAAGTACTTAAGTAGACGAGTTCGCAACTCAGGTACTCAAACAGGTAAATAAGTTGACTGTTAGATAGGTAGATCATATTCCAATAAATTATTAATTGATTAAATCAATTGTTTACACATATCTGGAAGTTTACGCAACTTGGTTTGAGAAAAAATGACAACTAGATTAATGAGATTTAACATTTCAATGGTATTTATCGGATTTTTGGCAATATTGCTTAGGATATTTTTAACTTTCCTTTGGGTCAGTTACCGTAATTGCAAAAAAATTAAAAATTAGTTATATATCTTTACGCTCCAAACGTTTCTGAACATTCTGGCATACCTCAGGAAAAAGGATGTATGTGTGTGTGTGTATGTGCGGATATAAATTTTTGTCGAATATTTCGAGAACACGTATTAACCATTTTGAATGATTTAAAAAACATTCGATTTGTATTGATAAGGAGACGTGTTGATTCGTTTAAGGCAGGTCTAGCCGTTCCGAAGATGGCAAAAGTGCCAAAAATGTTAATTCAGTTTTTTAGAGAACAGAGCGTACGATTTTAATAATTGAAAAAATATTTTACTTGTATTGACAAGATGATGAACTGATTAAGTTTTTGGGAATGCAGGTCCAGCGGTTATCTTTATAAAAATAAGTTAAAAAAAATTCATTTGGCGATCAAAAATGTTTATTGAACATTTGGACATCAAATTATCAGATATTTTAAAGAGATTTTAATAATGTGTACACAGTTTGTGTAAATTCCGTACCAAGATTTTTAATTACGGTACGGGAAGTTCCAGCAATTTGCCTTAAGGCACGATGTCTTGCACCCCACTTGTTTTTGAGAATATTGCTTAGGATAATTGAAATATTTATAGTATAAATTTTTGTGGTAATTTTGATATGTTGATATCGAACGTTAAAATATAATTTGGAAATATGAACAAACAACACTCTTTTTTGCACTAATTTATTAAATAATAATTTTACAAACGTTTCGAGACTAGGTTTGTCTCATCATCAGTGTATTATAATTTAAAATCTAAAATATGGAAACCTAAATTAGCATTATGTGTTATCCGTTACAAGTCGTTCAATAAATGAGATTTAACTTTTTTTTAATGATATATATCTATCTATTTATCTATCCACTCAGAATACATTTGTTCAAATATAAGATTATTACCAGTAAATATGATTAAAAACATTTATTACAGACCTTAATAATATATACGTATGTATTTTCGTATAAACATTAATAAATTAACAAACATTTCCACTTGCATATAATATACAAGTAAATCGTGCGCTTAAATATTCTTATACAGCAACATCAATTCTCACCAACACATTCACCTATTCACTTCTACATATATTTGACTTATACATAAACAGTCATACATAAATAAATCTATACAGAGGAACTGTGAATACAAATATGCGATCGTTTCACACATACATAATTCGCACATCCGCACGAAACATAAATTCACGCACACACCGAAGGTAACATAAATCCATCCGTATACTTGTGAACTCGCGGCACTGTTCATTCAGTCGGCGAAAGGCCTTCGAAGGGGCAACATCACCGCGACGATCGATTATTTTTATTTTTGATTAAATGAATTTAGATAACAGGTCATTTGTGATTGATTGGTTTTGAAAATTTTGTTGGATTTTGAAATTAAATTGTTGTGTGTGAAATTAATTAAGTGAGGAAAGTGATAATTAAAAGTGTACTTAAGTTTGTGGATTGTTTTTTTTGATGGTATTTGTTTTAAGTGATAACATAATATATTTGGATATTATATTATGATTAAATAATGTTCTATATGTATTTATGTATTTGTTTTATATGTAATGTTCTAGTATCAATAATTAAACCATACGTCTACGTAAAACTTGTAAAGTGCGCAGTTTTTTTTAAGCAAATCCTCAAGATTATTTTTCATATATGTCATATATATATATATAATATATATCTTGTTTATAAAATTCTTCTATACGGTTGTATGATTTGATACTTCTCCTAAACGGTTATTCGGATTTTGATAATTCTTTTTAGAGTTTGTCAAAGGAAATTTTTAAAATCTAATGAACGATCAAACTATAGCAATATTATACAAATAAATAGAAAAAAATACATAAAACCACTTATCATTGTTTGACATTGAAAATATTTGAACTGTCATCTGCTAGAAATGTCAATTGTCAATTGAAATTTGAATTTTGCTGAAATTATGAGCCTAGATAATATTGGAATATAATATTCAAGAAAAATGTAATGTCTACATTATGAGATGTGCCAAAAATTAGAATAATATAAGATACAGTATATGTTTGGCAGGTGAAATTATATAATTCAGTTTAATAAATAACGCAATAAGTTCAAAATTGCATATACATAATTTTTAAACTTATGCATGTCGCATTTCGGTTTACTTTACTAAATTATTTAACAAAACAAACGAATATTTCCACTTATTGAAAATTGATTTAGAATTTTGTTTCATGTATCAAAAATTCATTTGTTTGACATTGGATATGGAATATTTAGCAAGTTGATCTTAGATTGAAGAGTGCTCATATGAACTAGATTTTCCAAATTAATTCACCTAAGATTTGAACATAAACAATAATGTTTATTAAATTATTAGTAAGAAAAATGTACTTTCGAAATTGTAATTGCCAAAAAGCAATGCTAAGACCATAAATGAATCACAAAAGCAGGACATCAAATAGGATATTAAAAGAAATTGAAACTTTTGAATTGTAGACGTGGGTACAGGACAACGTCTGTCGAGTCATCTAGTATATATATATATATATATATATATATATATATATATATATAAACTGTTTACTTTTGAGTGTTGAACTTTGTTTTGGATTTAACTCCAATTAATTATCTAAGTAAAATAAAGAAAACTGATGTTCGTGAACTTCACTTCTGAAGATGTTTCAAAGAATGCTTGTTTTTATTATCCAGCAGATACAAATTATAAGTTAACCAAAACATCTTTAATGTACAATGAGGTTATGGACCTATTAGCTTGGTGATAACCTCACTTTTTTAAGCCAAGAAGTGGGATCGTAATTTTTCGTCACGATTTCACTTTATCCTAGATCGATCATCAAGGTTTATTTATCACTTTCAAATTTAAGTTTGGGCTTTTTAGGAATCGTTCAATTTCTGAAGATGATCATATTAACTTTTTACTTTTCTACATTTTAAGTAATATGAGGTTGTATTCCTTGAGGTAGATGTTAATATTGCTTAAGTTTTCTCCTTTATCCTAGATCAACCTGTTAGGCTGATCAGCATTTTTTAATGAATGAGGTTTGAACTTCCAACTAACCTTGCATATTAATTTAATTGCTGTAGTTGATTATAATATTATTTCACTTCAGTACATACTGAATTGATGCGGAATACCTAAAATTGATGTTGATCTTACATAACTTTTTTACTATATCTAGGATATATCAGCCTGTAAGGCTATAGAAACAGTTTCTAAATGAGGTTTGAGTCTTTTCTGAGTCTGTTTGCATTTTATTCAATTTCTGATGTTGATTTTAATATTGTTATGTTTATGTTTATGTTTAAGTTGAGTAAAAAAAGACTACATTGCTTGGGGCAGATGCTAATCTCATTCAACTTTTTTGGATTATCCTAGATCAGCCCGTAAGGATCAATCAAATCATTCCAAATGAGGTTTGAGCTTTTGAGGAATCTGTTTGCATCTTAATTTTATTTAATTTCTGAAGTTAATCATAATATTAATTATTTTAGTTTATCTTAAGTGAAATGAGGGTGTATTGCTTGAGATTAATATTAATCTCACTTTACTCTCTAGGGCATACCAAGAATTTCACATCTTCTTGCAATTCGAAATTATTAGCTATTGGTATATTGCAATCTGCCTGAAGGCAAATAGTTGGAACTTTGCTGTTTGTAACTAATTTCAATTTAATATTTAATTATTCGGAGAGACAAATACTATTATTACAAGAACTGACCTAAATGTAAATTTAATTAAATCTTTCAATATTTATTAAAACTTTATTCATTTTTATATATCTTTCGACTATGACTTTAAGCAGTTGGACTTAGAAGGACCACATTAGGTGTTTAGGATCAAATGTTACTCCTTTAGGGTTTAATGAAACTTTGCATTGTGATGGTGTTATTGGAATTTACATCATTTCACTTAAGCATCAAGAAGTCGAATTATGTTATATTTTATATTTTGATTTAAAATTTCCTTTTGATAAAACTCCATTAGCTTTATCATATATTCCCTTACCATGTATTCCCTTACTCATATCAACAAGTGGATTGAGGAAGATCTTCGAGGTTGACCATAAATTTAGTCGACTACATTGGCACTTATTGACAATCGGATACTGTCTTCTGTAAGCAAAATAGTGAAGATAAATATTTTCTGGAATTCTGCAAATTAATAATAAAAAAAATATTCTTAATATGTCTGTTGATTTTGCATTATGAGGAATTTGTTTATTGGCGTTTGCTCTGTAAAGGAAACGTACTTGTTTATTTATTTTATGTATAAGATGGTATTAGCGTTCTTCATCCTCAGTTTGTAATTTTAAAATTAATTATGGAATTTTTAAATTTTTAAATTTTAAATTACTATTTACACCGAAATGTATATACATCAATATAAATGATGTTAAATGTAGAACTGCTTTAAATAAAATGATGAACTGCTTTAGATAAAATGATAAAATTCCCTCACTTAACTCTTTAATATTTAATATTATGTTTTTAAAATCATTTACATTTTAAAAATTTTCCTTAACAAACTCCAAAAAGATATATCAAAATTCGAATAATCGTGTAGGGGGAAGTTTGAAATCATACAGAAGAATTTTATATGTATACATAGGGTGTAATATATATATATAAATTTTATATATATAAATATTTGTATTACTTTTAGAATTGACAAAAAAAAGAAATGGCTGTGATATAATTTCAACAAATACCATTATCCATATAACTCGCGAGTGCATAAACAATATATCAATTTTCAACAAACATTTTCTTAAAAGTTTTTGTGAATATCATTTATCTATATTGTTTTTTAAACAACTACCTGATTAAAACAAATGTTGAAATTGATATTTCAATAAACGATAACTGATTGTGATAAAAACGAGTGACTTATTTTACAAATATGATCGGGGATCCAATTACAAATATCGGATAATGGATACAAATTTTTCGATTGAATTATTAAAATAAATATAATTATTAGTGAAGTGTTTATGAAAGGCTGAGTTATTAATTTACTGTGATAATTAAATGTGTATCAACGATGAGAGTGTTTTAACACGAAAGAAGATGTCTTTATTGCACAGTTTGAGCATGGAATTACTGCTGCTCTATGGTAATTATTTTTTATTACTTAAAGATTATTTATTTTTAATCGAATATGTTGTGATGAAACACAATTATAACATAAATGATTAGATATTAAATTTAAATGGAAATCTTATTATACATATGTGGTTCTGTATCAGAATTGTTCGAACCGTAGTTGAAAGTTGACCAAACATAGCTATTCCTGGATATATAAGTCGATTAGTTACAATAAAAAAAGAGTGCGCGTAAGGTTCACACACGATTGAAGTAAAACTTATTTGCTACTGTACAAAATATGGCATTTAAGTAAAATTAAATACATCATATAACAATTTTGAATAATGTTTATTAGTATTATGGTAACACTCGTGATGCACACATTTATTAGTGTCAACCATTATACACATTTATATAATGAAAAATTATAAACTATGTATTTATAATAGCATTAAAAATATGTTTAATATTCAAAAACAATAATGTAATTAGGGTAATACTTCAAATATGATATGATCGGTTTGTCATTGTAATTAGCATTTAGAAATGAACCTTCATTAGAGAAATGAAGTAATTGCTGATTAATATCTTCTATAATATTCGTTCACACAGTAGATCATGTTAAACAACGCCTAAACAGATATTGTTTTTGCAACTACACTCATCATGTAATTGAGTTTGAAGAACTTCATGTAATTAAAATTAACATACGTTCATTGACTACTTGTATTTTTTTTTTACTTTTTTGCTGGCGATATAATCTCATTCTTTGAACAGCTGTAATATCTGTCTTGTCTAACTTTAAAGATTCATAGAAACTACGATACTATAGAAATAATTTCTAATTAATAAACTTACTAATCATTAATCTTATTAATCAATATTTTTAAGGAACAGAGTGAAATATTCTTCTGGTTCAGGCATTTTTCAATCAAGATTTGTACTACGATGTACCTTTAAAATGTTTATTTATCTATGCCGATTTCCTTGTTAATATTGGTACGCATACAACGACAGATATCTATTCACATACACGACTGCTAATCACAATCGACCCGTATAGAAACGATATCATCGAGAGAGAATGATGAATCATTGGCTCTTGTCTTATCTTATCTGCCGTAACGCACTTCCGTTGCATTTGTACGGATTTACATTGTAGTCGCGCCTAAAGAAGTTTTACTTCAATAATAGAATCTAAGGATATGTATTATCCCGTGAAACGGATGTCGTTTCAACCAGATAGCATCGAGTTTGTGTCCTATTTTAGAGTGATTTTATATGCAAATCTGTCGTTTGTGCAGAGTGATTGATCTTACAACATTTAGTACACAAATGTATTAGACACGTTTGCTTCTTAAATTCTTGTGGAATAAAAAATTACAAATCAAATTCATTCTTTTTTTTTTCTTACAGTCTTACTTGTTGTCCATTTCAGGACACATGTAAAAATGACTATATAACAAAAAAATATTGTGGAAAATATTGCGAATATTTTCGTAATTATTGGGAATTGTGAATAGGAATTGTGAATAATTTTATCCTTACAATGTGTATTGAACATAATCTGGTATATTTATGTATGATTACATTATCAATATGTTTGATATGATTGATTTAATTACTTAATAATAATTAGATTATAAAAACTACAGTGGTTGAGGAAAGGATTTCAGAGATTGAAAAGATATAGTATGTTTACTTACACTCGACGGCGTTATTCCCTTCGTCCGCTGTCAAAGGCAGATGTTACGGAAACCTTGTGAGCCAACCAACACAAACAGGAAGACAAATATCGAATTTACAGACCAAATGTCTATTGTACACTTCAAAATATTTTTTAAAATATTTTTACTTCATTTTAATCAGCACAAAATAAAAAAATCAGCCAATCATGAAGGGTTGTGCGGTTTTTACAGAAAATTTTGTTTAGTAAAAGAAACGTGCAGAGGTATAGAAATATTATTCAAATCGAAACACCTAATCAATGATATCGATATGTCTCATATATTTTATTAGGGGTTTTCAAAATGTATCGAATGTAGAAAGCTCAATCACAAATGAGAAAAAGATTTTTAAATGTGAAAAAATTCATCACAAAAGTTAATTGATCTGTAATGTTTTGATCGTTTAACAATTGGAAACAAGGATGAGAAAAATATAGTCAGAAAGTTGAAAAATGGATGAAAAAATGTTACTCGTACAGAAATATTTACTTTTTGACGAATATATAATATGGAAATTCTTTGACAGTTTTTTTGACAATGCTTTATTTATTACAGCACTTGAAGATTATATAATCTGAATTAAAATATTTAATTAGCGATACTGATTGCAGGCCGAAATTTTATCTAATATTTTATCCTGAAATGGTATTATAATGGCTGTTGGATTCTAGGATTGACCAAAAGACTTTTATTCATTATATTTATATTATGAAATAGGTGTTTAAATATATTTAAATTCATTCTAAGAGCATAATTATTAAGGTTTTATTTTTATTAAAAAGCATACACCAAAAAATAAAGCATATAAATTGCAAAGTTGTAATGGAATCGTTACATCTCGTGGAACTCGTTAAATGAGCCCACGCATTCCATTATATTATGTAATTTTTTATATGTATACATTTATACATATATATATATATATTTATATATATTGCTAATAATAGTAACCATAATAACAATTAATAATAATACAAATGACAACTAAAAAATCTGTGGAGGCGTCCATTAATCACGTGATCGGTTTTTTAAGGATTTTTGAACCCCTCCTCCCCCTTGGGGATTTTCAAAATTACCCTCCCCCACCAAACATTACGGGTATTTTTAGTTAACAAACGAGAACAAAACTGTATTTTTTTTATTTTTTTTTAAAATGTTTGAATTTTTTTAAAAATATCAGATAAAAAATAAATACACGTGATATCTTACTATACCCCTTCCTCCCCCATGTGGTATTTCGTGATTTTTTGTCAAACCCTCCTCCCCCTAAAAGCCTCACGTGATTAAAGGACGCTCCCTAATACAAATGGAAATGTACTCATAATAATAAATAAATAAAAACAAAAATAGTAATAATAACAATAGTAGTAAAAATAATGCCACTAACAAAAAATAAAAAATACAAATTTTAGGTTTAGGTTTTTAAGGTTTTATTTTTGTTCTCGTGTGTTCCCAGTAACTAAACTAACTATTGAACCATTTTACAATCCTGGTTAAACGGTTAAATTTAATGGTACTTGCCAAGGCACTTTATAGCACTTTTTTTTTAAAAGAATTGCCTTTCAAGGGCGATTAATTCTTAAAATTTTAAGCTCATAATTTACTAAATAACTTCAGTTCTAAAAAACTTGGGCAAATTGTATTCTAGTCCTAAAAATGTTATTGACGGTTACGGTTCCAAAGCTGAAATGAACAAAAATAATTAAAATTTACCACACAAAAAATGGCCAGAGTTTGACCAAAGCTCTTAATTGCACGTAAAAGCTCATAACTTACAAACTGAATGGGATAAAATAAGCTTTTCATAATAGTTACAATCAATGCTATTATCTCGTTGCGGCTTGACGTTGAGTTCTGGGACACCCTGTATATTTAAAAAAATAACAATAGTAGTAATATAATACAAATAATAAATAACAATATAATAATTATAAGAACCTTAGTTCATGTTTATTATTATTGATTACGGTTGCTTATGAATAAATAAAAATATCAAATAAATATAAAACAGCATTATTAATACTAACAAAAATAATATAGTAATAACGTCAATATGGTGGTTAATTCTCTTCTCCTAAACGGTTATTCGAATTTTGATAAATCTTTTTAGAGTTTGTCAAGGAAAATTTTTAAGTTGTGATGAATTAAAAAACTGTAGTGATATTGTAGGAATAAATGAAAGAAAACGACGGCGTGATAAGATAGAAATGTTATCGTAATGCTCTATTATGGGTCTACCTTTGTATGAGTTGATATTAGCAAATTGTTAAAAAGCTATGTATTTGCTATACGATTAGGCGCTTATACATCAAACCTAACCTACAAAATGCACAAACGTCAAATAACAATTTTATCATAAGTACAACTTTCTTATGTCTCATTGATGACACATACGTGAAGTTAGGCAATTACTCGTGTTGTATTGCATTACTTCTTATAAAGGAAAAAGGCAACTGTGTATTTTATATGTATATCGATGTTTTTTTTATTATAATCGCCAAAGATTTACTTAAGAGATTACTTAGATATACTGTCTATGTAGGACAGTTGTAAATATATTGTTGAATAAAAACAAATACGTGAAGTAAGGTTTTATGTGTAAAATGCCTGATTGCAAACAAATATCTAGCTCTTTTACAGATTACCAACTCATACGAACATAGACCCGTAACATAGAATAAAGTATTTTATCTGAGGACGTCACATTTTAAATTAAATATTAATATATATTTGTATAATGCTTGTATAATATTATTTTATTTACAATGGGCACTGTGATGTGGGAGGCAAGCGGTAACCCGTCACATTAGGTTCACTTTCCCGCAGAGAGGGCACCCTGTTATTAGAATCCATTCTCATATGCGTTTTACTTTGCATTACTTTACGATCCTATAATTGTTATATGTATTCTTTTTACGATTTTATATCTGCATGCATAATATATGTGCATTCGATTGTTGCAACAGTCGGTTCTCATCTGCTTGAAGAGGGCACACTGTAATTTAACCGAAACGTTTTAATGACTTAGAAACTTCTTTTTTTTCGTTTATTTGGTTACATTCTGATCAAGATGTTTTTGGAATTAGCGCCACGCGTCAGGTGCGTTTTTCGAAACGGCAGGTGTTCCGAATTCGTTCCTTGTAGACCCGCAGTATATGGAAATCGACTATTTTTGTAAATAAATTTATACACACACACACACACATATATATATATATATATATATACTAAATCCTGCACACCCACGTCTACAATTCAAAAGTTCCAAATTTTTTAATATCCTATTCTATACTTTTTAATATTCTATTTGATGTCCTGCCTTTGTGATTCATTTATGGTCTTAGCATAAGCAATATAAGGAATTCAGAAAAAATAATATAATATCTGCGGTAAAACAACAATATCACACTTGATTTTACCGCATAATATAATTGCTTCAAAAATTTTGTCTATAATTTTCATAACATCGTACGATATATTTGTTGCTTTTTGGCAATTATAATTTCTAAAGTACATGTTTCTTATTAATAATTTAATGAACATTATTGTTTATATTGAAATCTTAGGTGAATTAATTTGTAAAAACTAGTTCATCGTAGCACTCTTCAATCTAAGATCATAAACTTGCTAAATATTCCATATCCAATGCCAAACAAATGAATTTTTGACACCTGAAACAAAATTCTAGATCATTTTTTTAATAAGTATAAATATTTTTTGCATTGTTAAATAATTTAGTTTTAAAAAAATAATGCATATGCAATTTTGGACTTATTGCGTCATTTATAAAACTGATATATATAAATTTATCTGCCAAACCTATACTGTTGACTGCATCTTATATTATTTCAATTTCTGGCACATCCCATAATATAGACATTACATTTATCTTGTATATTATATTCTAATATTATCTAGGCTCATAATTCAGCTAAATTCAAATTTCAAGTGAATTGACATTTCTAGCATTATGGCAGTTCAAATGTTTTCAATGTCAAACAATTATAAGTGGTTTTGTGTGTGTTTGACATTTTTTTCTACAATATTACCATGGTTTTATCTTTCATTAAATCCCAAAATTTCCTTCGACATACTCTAAAAAGAATTACGAAAATCAGAATAACCGTTTAAAAGAATTATCAATTCATACACCCGTACAGAAGAATTTTAAATACGAGTATAAGATATAATCAAAAAATAATATAGTTAATATTATTTTACAATATGTATATTATTGTATTAGGTAAACTGCATAATCTAGTTATGCTCACCGAAGGAGTTTATGTTTTGCCAGAAAATCCGATTTACTATAATTTCTTTCTCGACTTTTCAAGTGAATCTGAATCATTTGATTGCAAAATTGGAGGAAGTATAGGTGTGTGTACACTGCAAACGTATGTCGCGTACAATAACACGAAAAGGGGTGATATTTGTATGTAGTCACTTTTGATCTACTTTTTGGCGTGTTTTTGACACCGGTCGGGTGTGATACTATGAAACCGCCCCAACGGGTGTGTTATCATGAGAACGCGATGTCGTGTGGTGTTAACCATATGCTTATTTGAAGAATGTTTAATATTAATAATTATAATCTACGCTTTGTAGTACCACAAAGACTATATTTTATTGAAATAAATAGACATTATAAAATAATAAGGTTATATGTATTAATATATTCCAATTCAAAATCACAACTTTACAAAAATACAATATTGTTACTATTTATGTTACAATAATTTTGATAAATTATTTTTGAAATTAAATTAGTGATAATATTAATTATATGTAATTAATAATTGAACAAATTTAACATGAAATATAATTAATAACAAAAATCACAGATAAGAATTATCTAAATGTATCTAAAATAGTTTATTTGCCTTTTTTTGTATAGCGTGCACAATTTCATCAATGTTAAAGTTTTATTATTTGTTACTGTTCCCAACATTTCAAATTCGATATAATGATAATAGTAGTTTGGCCGAAAACAGGTCCATCGTATGAGAGCACAACAAATCAATGATTTCCTTTTGCTCCTCTGTTTATTATTTCATTACAGTTTTATTAACACTAATCATTTTTTATTCACCTTTGAATTTTCCTTTCAAAATTTCTGCTTCTATGCTTTCAGGTCTTGTGCTTCTATTCAATATATTTTAATGCATTTGAAAAAGCATGGGGTTAAGATCTGTGCCATACAAAGTAGCATCCAAAATCTATTATCCGATTATTAATTTCCATCCATCTTAATTTTGTCATCCGTTACAATGATAGCTCGAGATATAATTTCATGTGTAAACCATCACCATAAAAAAATGCATTACTCAAAATTGCATATGCATTACTCTTTTAATAATAACTTTTTTATTGTCAAATTTGGAGTTGTTTTCTTCAATGAAATGAAATAAAAGTTATTTTCGCATTCTTACTTTCTATAGAGAATACATTCGTGAGATTTTCAATCATGTCATATTGTATTTATCAAAAGATTTCCATTTAAACTTTTTGAATTCAAAACCTCTAAACACCTAAAATCAAATAAAATAAATATAGTACAACACTAGAAACACTATTGCCACTATATTCAAGTGAAGAAAATTATTTATTATACCAATTATTCGTTGAACCTCATTTTCCATCTAGGGCCTTCGATCACTCAGTAAATTCTGAATAAATTTTCTACTTGTGATACATTCCTGCTTTTAATGTATTTAATGAATTTCTGTAAATCTTTCATTTTAATTTGATTGTTTCTTCATATCTAAAATATAATGATAAATTAATTAAGACATATCGTACAATTGAGAATTACATATTCAACCTCAAACTAACCTCAAAACTTTGCATCTGAAGAGAAATTAAATTTTCAAGTTACAGTTCTCAGAAGCAATTTCAATGGAATCATTTCTTCTAACTGTAATTATTTTACAATAAAAATATTGAATAATTCAGTTCATGTATAAATTCTAAAACTGATACTTACTTACTATTTCACTTTTTCATTTCATGCAACATTCTATAACTTTCTTCGAAGATTCCACACTCATGTATTCATTAAAAGCCGAACCAAATTTTTTATTACAAATAAAATTTATTTAATACGCTTTATTTTAATTGATAATAAAATTCACAAATACCGCACTTATACATCTGTCATCAACAAATTTAAAAGTAGGGTTAGTTCGTATGGAACTGCGTACATTCATTGCATATGATTCGGCTTGGCGCATTTGTTTACACGCCGTATGGATATATCTCTACACGCCTGGGGCGATAATTTAAACGATCGCCGTATTAAAAAACATCCTTTATGTAATACCACTCCCTTATGTGTATGATGTCGCGCTTTTTTATGGTTTTTAATACGTTTTTGTGTTTTGATTCACACAACAACATTTGCAGTGTAGGTGTGCTTAGTAAGTAGTGTGTGTGCATTTGATCAAAAATTTGACTTTTTGTGGTCGTTTTCTCAAAAAAAGGGCAGCACACCATTTTCAAAAATTTTAAAGTAATTTGATAAAACTCTATAAAGATTCTCGTTGTTAATTTGTCATGCATTTGTTTTTATATATAGCTGAGAAGTGCAAAATTTTTATTCTAAAGTCTAAACATTTTTTAGTCTAAAATTGTAAAATTGGATTTTTAAAATTTGAAATCTGCTCGATTTCAGTTGGTAATTGTACTGATTGATGAAGAATGTCCCTTTCCTTCTCAATTAATAATAATAATCTCAACTCTTGTTGATATTTTTCATGATTTTGATAAAGCTTTGTATGGTGACTCTATATCATAAGAGTCTTGAACAATGTTCTATATTGTTATATGTCTAGAAAAAGAGATTTAACTAATTAATTTTAAAAGTAATAAAATAAGGGGCAATTTCAATATTTAAAAATTATATCATCACAAAAGTTACTAAATATCAATTCTTATAGATTAAATCCATTAATGGAAAGTGTTTGCAAACTTAACTATCAAGACAAAATACAACTTACACCTAGTTCGTGCACGAATTTTAAATATACCTGTTCTTATACTAGTATTTCCATTTACTGTATAAGGATGCATATATACTTCTTAAATAATAAATTAAATTAATAATTTTTCTTAATATTATCTGTACAGAGAATATTATCAGAGAAGTTATACATTCCATAAAATGAATACATTCTGAAAAACTAGTGTATATGATATAGCGCTGGAACTTACAATTATACGATTAATTAATTTATCCAATTTAAATCTGCAAATACGTGAAAATTATTAAATAGTTGTAAATTTAAAAAAAATTGAATGGTTTTGAAAAAAATTCAAAATTTCAAATAAATATTTTTGTTTAAGTTTTCTAATTTTATAAAAAATCATGATAAGTATTTAGGAAAAATTTCATCTTATTGAAAATTTAATTATTATTAAAAAAGATTGATTTAAATATTATTACTGTCATTTTAAAATATTGTTTTTCCATAACAAAATTTATTGATTTACTTCAAAACCAAAAAATTACATGTTACCTTTTACTACCCATGCTGTCGTCAACACTTTGTCATTCTAAGCAAACAAGTATGTGAAATTTTGTATTCCGATCACGTTTGTT
>NW_020539724.1:18732342-18761108 GCF_003426905.1 Ctenocephalides felis | reverse complement strand
TTGTTTTACGGTAGAAAAGAAAATAAGAAGCTAAAAGGTGAAACGCGCCGGAAAATATACAGAAAATAAGCGAGCGGAAAAGAAAAAATAACATAGTCACACTTTGGATCTGGTTTAAAAATATCATGTTCTTATATGTTATATATATATATATATTATATATTATAATTTAAATTTTTATTATTTAAGATATCCAAAATTGCATCTTAAACTTCTTCTAATTGATTCGTATGTAAAGATTAGTAAGAGATTAAAAATATTACATATTTCTTGAATGATATTGAAAACAAAAACTATATTAAAACTTTCATATTCGAATCTTGTGTTGGCGCCCCCTAAGGCGTGCGCTCGTATTTTTCGCATGCGTCGCATTCAAGCACGGACAGGCCTTTATCATTACTTAATTTCAATTTTAAGTGAATTAATTTGTCAAATCCTGTTCATATGTGCATCATTTTACGATCTACGATTAACTAACTAAAATTTCATATTTAACTAAAAATTACTAACTTTACTTGTTTTTGAGATATTGGTGGAGCCTTGCTCTAAGCTATATATACGTATTTATTCTTGAATAATTGTAGAAATATATATTCATCTATTATATATTTGAAAAAAAAATGTTTTAAATTAGCACAGAATTTACTGACATCCGTTTTTTGTCCGATGTTTGCTCAATATAGTTTATAATATTTTTGCGGTGGTGTTGACACTTGACATGTTGATATTAAACGATAAGAATTTATTCACTTGAAAACATTTATTGGCAATCTTATAAATATCCTCTTAATATACGTACCTTGGTATGTTTGTATAATTAATGCAAATACAGTGTGTTGTAAAATTTCGTGTTAGTCAAATTGAGATTTAGCAATATCGTTCATGATTGTTTATAATTTTCGTTATGGCGATATGCTATTATAATTTGCGATGCTTGCCATGTTGATATTTAACGTTTGGGACACAATAATTTCTACTGAATATGACTAATAACCATTTATTGGAGACATTATAAATATAAAAGTGAAAAAGGTATATTTAAATATATTGAAGTGTTAGTATCGCTGCAGTAATCACCAGTATCAAATCCACATTTTAGACAACCTGATCAACTTAGTCAGATTAGCCATAGGCAGTTTTGTTCCAAGTGAAAATGTTCCTTCATTACAGCATTGTTGCAATGAGTTTTGAATATATCCTTACTCCAAGAAAGGACAGCCAATTTAATATTTGTCTTTTAATCTAAAATATATCAAAATATATGAGATCATCAGATAGCCTTCTAAAAAAGCGAGGTTGAGGAGAAGTATCGTCACAATCACCAAAAATATGGTGAAGGTATGTTTTACTTGTTATAATAATATAGTTAGTTGTTTGAAATTAAAGCTTGATTATTATAATAACGTTTAATAATTAATAATTTTTATGCGAAGATATTATTAAATATGATTATAGGTTATATGTCACAATTTCCGGCATTAGAAGTGTTGATATTGAACGCCAAAGTATAAGATATACATAACACTGAATTTGATTAAGAATCATTTATCTAAAAGCCGTAATGAATTTTTTACATTTACGTGAGCATGTGTGCAAAATTATTGTAGTCATATATTTTAATTGGTTGTTTATTCATACATTTGATTCATATAACAGGATTTTTTGTTGATCGAAATGATTTTTGGCAATAGTGTTCAAGATTTTGGCAAATATATTTTTATTGTATAAATTTTTATTGTGATATATTGACATAATGGAGCTTTAAATGGATTTACTGATCGCTAAAAAAAACTTATGTACTACTAAACAGGTAGTGATATGTTTTTACTTACTTAGACTTGGCGTAAATGGTATGCTTGGTTTTTATATTAAACTTAGCAAGATTTTTTATTAATATAACTAATCTTTAGTAATATTGCTCAGGTAATTTGTATTTGTGCAGTATAAATTTCTGGGGGAATTTTTGTTACAATTTTGTTATATATTATTAAAATGTTGTTATTGAACGCCTAAGTATAAAAATTATTAGCATTGAATTTTATCAAATAATAAAATGCTCAGCAAGCCATATAAATATGTGAATAGGTGGTTCGCAAGTGTAAATAATTTATAGCAGTAATAGTTTGTTAATTATTGTTTTATTTAAAAATTTAATTTTTCGAAGAAGAAGTTTATGTTTTTGCGAGATGATCACAAAAATTTGAATAAAGTATGTGTATGTGAGTGAGTTTTTAAACCTTGCGTCGAAGTTTCTGAAAACGGCTGAGCCGATTTCAAAATGTATAAGCCATTTGACGGAACTCGATAAGGACTAACTTTGATAATTTTGCAAGATGATCGTTTGAGCCGTTTCTTTAGAATTGGAAAAAGTGCAAAACTCTTCTTCAAAGTTTTCGCAGAAGAAAACCTAAATCCATTTTATTTAAAACTCTTTCGCGAGATATTAGCTGGTGATCGTCCTGACTAGTTTTTATTATTAGCCGAGCCGTTTCTACGTAAATAATAGTTGAACATTTTTGATGAAACTTTGTATGACCATAGATTTTATGATCTAACCCAACATATTTAAATATTATAGCTATATAATAAAGGTTGACTAATTAGAATCTATGCCAACGCACTTGCACGTTCTGTGGTGGCACTTTCGTAGGTGGCTACTTGTTACATCTACTGATTACAGTTTACGTCCACACTCAATTAAAATACATATTTGGAACCCGAAATTGATAATATAAAATGTGTTAAACAAGTTAATTGATTTATATAATTACAGACATTTTAAGTACGTTTGTAAGACATCGTTTAGGATTGTTTAGGATAATACTTTTGTTAAATAAATTATTATGGCGATATTGATATGTTGATATCGAACGTTAAAATATAAGATACTACCAGTGAATATGATTAAAAATCATTTATTACAGACCTTAATAATACGTATATATATATATACGTATATATTTTCGTATAAACATTAATAATTAACAAACATTTCCACTTGTATATAATATACAAGTAAATCGTGCGCTTAAATATTCTTATACAGCACATCAATTCTCACCAACACAATTCACCTATTCACTTCTACATATATTTGACTTATACATAAACAGTCATACATAAATAAATCTATACAGAGGAACTGTGAATACAAATATGCGATCGTTTCACCCATACATAATTCCACATCCGCACGAAACATAAATTCACGCACACACCGAAGGTAACATAAATCCATCCGTATACTTGTGAACTCGCGGCACTGTTCATTCAGTCGGCGAAAGGCCTTCGAAGGGGCAACATCAACCGCGACGATCGATTATTTTTATTTTTGATTAAATGAATTTAGATAACAGGTCATTTGTGATTGATTTGGTTTGGACAATTTTGTTGGATTTTGAAATTAAATTGTTGTGTGTGAAATTAATTAAGTGAGGAAAGTGATAATTCACAAAGTGTACTTCAGTTTGTGGATTGTTTTTTTTGATGGTATTTGTTTTAAGTGATACATAATATATTTGGATACCATATTATCATTAAATAATTACTATGTCTATGTATGTACGCGTGTATTGTGTATGTATGTATAGGCAAATGTTCTAGTATCAATAATTAAACCATACTTCTACGTAAAACTTCTAAAAAGTTGCGCAGTTTTTTTAAGCAAATCCTCAAGGATTATTTCTGTCATATGTATATATATATATATATATATATAGATATATATATGTGTGTGTGTGTGTGTGTGTGTATATAATTTTTTTCCTAAACGGTTATTCGTATTTTGATAATTCATTTTAGAGTTTGTCAAAGGAAATTTTTAAGATTTAGTGAACGGTCAAACTATAGCAATATTATAGAAATAAATGGAAAAAATTACAAAAAAACACTTCATTATTTGACATTGAAAACATTTGAACTGTCATCTGCTAGAAATGTCATTTCACTTGTAATTTGAATTTTGCTAAAATTATGAGCCTAGATAATATTAGAAAATAATATACAAGAAAAATGTAATGCCTACATTATTATTGCCGAAAAGCAGCTGAGATGTGCCAAAAATTAAATAATATGAGATACAGTCAACAGTATATATTTGGCAGATGAAATTATATAATTCAGTTTAATAAATACCGCAATAAGTCCAAAATTGCATATACATTATTTTTTTAAACTTATGCATGTTGTATTTTGGTTTACTTTGCTAAATTATTTAACAATACAAAAAAATATTTCTACTTATTAAAAAATGATTCAGAATTTTGTTTCATGTGTCAGAAATTCATTTGTTTGTCATTGGATATCGAATATGTAGCAAGTTGATCTCAGATTGAAGAGTGCTCATATGAACTAGATTTTCCAAATTAATTCACCTAAAATTTGAACATAAACAATAATGTTTATTGAATTATTATTAAGAAAAATGTACTTTAGAAATTATAATTGCCAAAAAGCAATGCTAAGATCATAAATGAATCACAAAGGCAGGGCTTCAAATAGGATATTAAAAAATATAGGATATTAAAAAAATTTGGAAGTTTTGAATTGCAGACGTGGGTACAGGACAACGTCTGCCGGGTCATCTAGTATATATATATATACATATATATATATATATATATATATATACTGTTTACATTCAAGTGTTGAACTTTGTTTTGGATTTAACTCCAATATCCAAGTAAAATAAAGAAAACTGATGTTCGTGAACTTCACTTTTGAAGATGTTTCAAAGAATGCTTATTTTTCTTATTCAGCAAATTTTATCAGGTTATACATAAGTTAAACAAAACATCTTTAATGATATATTGAGGTTATGGACCTATGTTGGTGATAACCTCACTTTTTTAAGCCTAGAAATGTGATCATAATTTTTCTTAACGATTTTACTTTATTCTAGATCGATCTGCAAGATTTATTTATCATTTTTAAATTCAGGTTTGAGTTATTAAGGAATCGTTGAGGTTGTATTCTTTGAGGTTTAAAGAGTTAACTTCCTTAAAACTTTTCCTTTATTCTAGATTAACCTGTAAGGTTGATCAGCACTTTTTAAATGAGGTTTGAACTTTCAAGGTTCAAAGTATATTTGTTTATTAATTTTATTTTATTTCTAGAATTGATTCTAATATTATTTTACTTTACTACATGCTAAGTAAATTAATGTTGTATTTCATGAGGATAATCTCACCTATTTTTAATGGATTATCCTAGATCATCCTGTAAGGTCCTAGCAAGTTTCCAAATGAGGTTTGAGCTTTTGAGGAATCTGTTTGTATCTTAATTTTATTCAATTTCTGAAGTTGATTATAATATTGTTTATGTTAAATTAAAAAGACTATATTTCTCGTTGTTGATGCTAATCTCACTCAACTTTTTTGGTTTATCCTAGATCATCTTGTAAGGTTCTAGCAACAGTTTCTAAATGAGGTTTGAGCTTCTGAGGAATCTGTTTGCATCTTAATTTTATTTAATTTCTGAAGTTGATCATAATATTAATTATTTCAGTTTATCTTAAGTGAAATGAGGGTGTATTGCTTGAGATTGATATTAATCTCACTTTACTCTCTAGGGCATACCAAGAAATTTCACATCTTCTTGCAATTCGAAATTATTAGCTATTGGTATATTGCAATCTGCCTGAAGGCAAATAGTTGGAACTTTGCTGTTTGTAACTAATTTCAATTTGATATTTAATTATTCGGAGAGACAAATACTATTATTACAAGAACTGACCTAAATGTAAATTTAATTAAATCTTTCAATATTTATTAAAACTTTATTCGTTTTTATATATCTTTCGACTATGACTTCAAGCAGTTAGGTTTACTCCTTTAGGATCAAATGTTACTCCTTTAGGGTTTAATGAAACTTTGCATTGTGATGGTGTTATTGGAATTTACATCATTTCACTTAAGCATCAAGAAATCGAATTATGTTATATTTTATGTTTTGATTAAAATTCCCTTTTGATAAAACTCCATTAGCTTTATCATATATTCCCTTACCATGTATTCCCTTACTCATATCAACAAGTGAATTGAGGAAGATCTTCGAGGTTGACCATAAATTTAGTCGACTACATTGGCACTTGTTGACAATCGGATACTGTCTTTTGTAAGCAAAATAGTGAAGATAAACATTTTCTGGAATTCTGCAAATTAATAATAAAAAAATATTCTTATATGTCTGTTGATTTTGCATTATGAGGAATTTGTTTGGGATTGGCGTTTGCTCTGTAAAGGAAACGTACTTGTTTATTTATTTTATGTATAAGATGGTATTAGCATTCTTCATCCTCAGTTTGTACTATGGAATTTTTAAATTTTAAATCAATTATGGAATTTTTAATTTTTAAAATTTAAATTACTATTTACACCGAAATGTATATACATCAATATAAATGATGTTAATGTAGAGCTGCTTTAAATAAAATGATGAACTGCTTTAGATAAAATGATAAAATTCCCTCACTTAACTCTTTAATATTTAATATTATATTTTTAAAATCATTTACATTTTAAAAATTCTCCTTAACAAACTCCAAAAAATATATCAAAATTCGAATAATCGTGTAGGGGGAAGTTTGAAATCATGCAGAAGAATTTTATATGTATACATAGGGTGTATATATATATATATATATATATATATATATATATATATAAATATTTGTATTACTTTTAGAATTGACAAAAAAAAGAAATGGCTGTGATATAATTTCAACAAATACCATTATCCATATAACTCGCGAGTGCATAAACAATATATCAATTTTCAACAAACATTTTCCTAAAAGTTTTTGTGAATATCATTTATCTATATTGTTTTCCAAACAACTACCTGATTAAAACAAATGTTGAAATTGATATTTCAATAAACGATAACTGATTGTGATAAAAACGAGTGACTTATTTTTACAAATATGATCGAGAATCGAATTATAAATGGTGGATAATGGATGCATATTTTTCGACTGAATTATTAAATTAAATATAATTGTTAGTGAAATGTTTATGAAAGGCTGAGTTATTAATTTACTGTGATAATTAAATGTGTATCAACGATGAGAGTGTTTTAACACGAAAGAAGATGTCTTTATTGCACAGTTTGAGCATGGAATTACTGCTGCTCTATGGTAATTAATAATTATTATTATTATATAAAGATTAATAATTTTTAATCGGATTTGTTGTGATGAAGACATAATTATAATATAATTGATTAGATATAAATGGATCGAACTGCAGTTAAAAATTGACCAAAAATAGCTATTCCTGGTTATACAAGTTGAGTATTTATAATAAAAGTATCAAGGTATATATCATTCATGTTATATTTTTAGTATCTTTCAAGCATAGGGGGCGTCCATTTAACACGTGAACGATTTTTTAAGGATTTTAGGACCCCTCGTCCTTCTTGGTGATACGTGGTGATACGTGGTGATATTCAAAAATCACCTGTATTTTCCTCCACCTCCACCAAATATCAAATATATTTTTAGTAACGAAAAAAATGGTAAAATTTTTGATTTTTTAAAAATGTTTGGTTTTTTTTTAAAAAAAAAAGTAAAGGTGAAAATTAAATACACGTGATATCTTACTATACTCTATATTAAAATATAGAAAATTGATCCAATACATTAAAAAATAAGTGTTGGAATTGGACAACACTTGATGTAATTAATTTTTTTATGTAACGTTGAGCTTTTTTATAAGCTCAAAAAATCTCAATCGAAATTCAGCAAAAACGTTTCTGGAAGAAATCGAGATAATAAATAATGTAATTAATATAATAATTCCTACGAAATAGGTGCTTGTGGCAAGATGACGATAGTTTAAGGTTATATGTGTTACTTACATAGGTATTATAAAAAATAGAAATGTCTCCAAAAATAAAAAAAAGTTCTTTGGGTTGGGCAACTCTCACCACTTGGTTTTAATCAAAATATGCGTAAACCTGTCCGGGAATGTACCTAACAGTTTCCCAAATTTAATTTTTATATATTTAGATTTCGCTAAATTAATTGAATTATATCTAATGCGAAAGTACCTTCCAAAAAATAATCTGTTTGTGATTAAAAAAATATATTTACCTTATATTGCCAATGGAATAGACTACAAAATAAATGGATTGTTAGTGGGATATAATATAGGTACTAATTCTAAAAATTTTGATGAAGTATTGGTTGTAATTAGTGCTTAACTAAATATTTGACACCTAATATATAGAAAAATAGAATTAGATTATAAAATCCAAGGATATGTATTATCCTGTGAAACGGATGTCGTTTCTCAACCAGATAGCATCGAGTTTGTGTCCTATTTTAGAGTGATTTTATATGCAAATCTGTCGTTTGTACAAAGTGATTGATCTTACAACATTTAGTACACAAATGTATTAGACACGTTTTCTTCTTAAAGTCTTGTGGAATTAAAAAATTACAAATCAAATTCATTCTTTTTTTTTCTTACAGTCTTACTTGTTGTCCATTTCAGGACACATGTAAAAATGACTATATAACAAAAAAAATATTGTGGAAAATATTGCGAATATTTTCGTAATTATTGGGAATTGTGAATAGGAATTGTGAATAATTTCATCCTTACAATGTGTATTGACCATAACCTGGTATATTTTATGTATAATTACATTATCAATATGTTTGATATGTTTGATTTAATTACTTAATAATAATTATATTATAAAAACTATAATGGTTGAAAAAGGCAAATTAAAACGATTTCCGAGATTAAAAAGATATAGGTATGTTTACTTACACTCAACGGCGTTATTCCCTTCGTCTGCTGTCAAAGGCAGATGTTACGGAAACCTTGTGCCAACCAACACAAACAGGAAGACAAATATCGAATTTACAGACCAAATGTCTATTGTACACTTTAAAATATTTTTTGAAAGTATAATACTTTCATTTTAAATCAGCACAAAATGAACAAAAAATGCCAATCATGAAGGGTTGTGCGGTTTTTACAGAAAATTCTGTTTAGTAAAAGAAACGTGCAGAGGTATAGAAATATTATTCTGATCAAAACACCTAATCAACGATATCGATATGTCTATCGTATATTTTATAAGGGTTTTTTAAAAATATATGTAATGTAGAAAGCTCATTCATTAAAGACGACATTTTTATTGAGAAAACTCATCACAAGAATTAATAGATCTGTAAAATCTTGATTGTTGTTTAAAAATAGGAAAAAAGCATGAGAACAAAATAGGCACAAAGTGGACAAATGGAAGAAAAAATGTTACTCGTTTGGAAATATTTACCATTGGACATTTACCTAATATGGAAATGCTTCGAATTTTTTACAGTTTTTTTTGACAATGCTCTATTCATTACGACACTCTAACATTATATAATCTAAATTAAAATATTTAAAATGCGATACTGATTTTTTTTTATTCATATTTAAATTACAATCTGTCCTATAATTAAAAGACATTTAGTAATTAATCTGAGACTTAACCTAGGTAGAATGTTTTTAGAGAACCACTCATTGGTACGTTTTCTAATTTATGAAAATATGTACTAATTTTGATGATAATGGAAATAAACAGATAATTAATAATAGCATAAAGTATAAATAATAATAATAATAATATTAATAATAATAACAATATCAATAATAAAATAATAATAATAATAGTAAATAATAATTCAAGAGAAAAAAATAAAAGGCGATACTGATTGCAGATCGAAATTGTTATCTAACATTTTAACCTGGAATGATATTATAATGGCATTGCCTATTAGATTCTAGGATTGACCAAAAGACTTTTATTCATTTAATTTATATTATAAAATATAAAATAGGTGTTCAAATATATTTAAATTCATTTTAAAAGTATAATTATTCAAGTCTTTATTTATATAATAATACCTTACACCAAAAAATAAAATACACAAATTGCAAAGTTGGAATGGAATCGTTACATCTCGTGGAACTCGTTAAATGAGCCCACGCCCATATATGTGTGTGTGTGTGTGTGTGTGTGTGTATATATATAATACTAATAATAGTAACCATATTAATAATTAATAATAATACCAATGATACAAAATCAATAAAATAATATTGATCAAACTAATAATAATACAAATGAAAATATAATCATAATAATAAATAAAAAAAAAACAAAAAAATAGTAACAATAACAAGAGTAGTAAAAATAATGCCACTAACAAGAAATAAAAAAATATACATTTTTAGGTTCAGGTTTTATTTTTTTCCTCGTTTTTTTTAGTAACTAAACTAAGTATGGTACCATTTTACAGTCCTGAATAAATAGTTAAATTTATTGGTACTTGCCAAGGCACTTTAGCACATTTTTCTTGAAAGGGTTTTTTTTTAAGGACGATTAAATATAAACATTTTAAACTCATAATTTGACAAATAACTTCAATTTCAATTAACCATAATAATAATTAATAATAATACCAATGATAACTACAAAATCAATAAAATAATAGTGATCAAACTAATAATACAAATGAAAATATAATCATAATAATAAAAAAAAACAAAAAAATAGTAACAATAACAAGAGTAGTAAAAATAATGCCACTAACAAGAAATAAAAAAATATACATTTTTAGGTTTAGGTATTATTTTTTTCCTCGTTTTTTTAGTAACTAAACTAAGTATGGTACCATTTTACAGTCCTGAATAAATAGTTAAATTTAATGGTACTTGCCAAGGCACTTTAGCACATTTTTTTTGAAAGGGTTTTTTTTAAGGACGATTAAATATAAACATTTTAAACTCATAATTTGACAAATAACTTCAATTTTACAATATTTGGCGCAATTGTACAATTATTTTTGACTGCAATACTAGAAATATTATTGGCGGTTACGATTTCAAAGCTTAAATAAACAAAAATAATTAAAATTTACCACACAAAAATGTCCACAGTTTGACCTGTCCAAAGCTTTTGATTGTACTTAAAAGCTCATAGTTTACAAACTGAATGCGATAAAAAAATCTTTTCATAATAGTTACAATTAATGCAATCATCTCAATGCGGCATGACGTTGAGTTCTGGGACACCCTGTATATCATTATACTATAAAAAAATAATAACCATAGTAGTAGTATAATACACAGAAAAAATAATAACAATATAATAATTATAAGAGCCTTAATTTTTACTTATTATTATTGATTACGGCTCACTTATGAATAAATAAAAAAAAACAAAATAAATTAGATAACTTCAATAATTATGATAGTAATATTGAATATTCTTTATCAATATCACATTACTATTTGATTTTCTTGCTTATGAATTAATAAACAAAAAATTAGATAACAACTTCAATAATTATGATGGTATCGAAAATTCTTTCACAATATCAAATCACAATTTGGACAAATATATATTTAGCACAGCGTTGTAAATTAAATATTGACTTTATAAATACAAATTTTTAATGAAAATATAGATGTTCATCTATTTTCATATAGATTCATTCATGATAAGTTTATTTTTTACAATGGGCACTATGATGCGAGAGGCAAGTGTAAGCCATCACATCAATGTCTCTCGATTTCCTCGAATAAATATGTACATTTAAATTAAGCAATATATAATTACAATTTGGAAGTATTATGAAGATGTCACATTCTCAATTAAATATTGTTTTTTTACATTTTTATTTTTTTTATATCATTTTATCTATAACAATGGGCACGGTGATGTGGGAGGCAAGCGGTAACCCGTCACATCAGGTTCTCTTTCCCGCAGAGAGGGCACCCTGTTATTAGAATCCATTCTCATAACGCATGCGTTTTACTTTGCATTACTTTACGATCCTATAATTGTTATATGTATTCTTTTTACGATTTTATATCTGCATGCATAATATATGTGCATTCGATTGTTGCAACAGTCGGTTCTCATCTGCTTGAAGAGGGCACACTGTAATTTAACCGAAACGTTTTAATGACTTAGAAACTTCTTTTTTTTTCGTTTATTTGGTTACATTTGATCAAGATGTTTTTGGAATTAGCGCCACGCGTCAGGTGCGTTTTTCGAAACGGCAGGTGTTCCGAATTCGTTCCTTGTAGACCCGCAGTATATGGAAATCGACTATTTTTGTAAATAAATTTATACACACACACACACACACACATATATATATATATATATATATATATATACTAAATCCTGCACCCACGTCTACAATTCAAAAGTTCCAAATTTTTTAATATCCTATTCTATACTTTTTAATATTCTATTTGATGTCCTGCCTTTGTGATTCATTTATGGTCTTAGCATAAGCAATATAAGGAATTCAGAAAAAATAATATAATATCTGCGGTAAAACAACAATATCACACTTGATTTTACCGCATAATATAATTGCTTCAAAAATTTTGTCTATAATTTTCATAACATCGTACGATATATTTGTTGCTTTTTGGCAATTATAATTTCTAAAGTACATGTTTCTTATTAATAATTTAATGAACATTATTGTTTATATTGAAATCTTAGGTGAATTAATTTGTAAACAAGCAATTATCTGACTATTTCCAATAAAAATTCCAGCTAAAGCCCGATGCACACGACGCCAGGATTTCTTGTAACATATTTTCTGTCAAATTTTTATCGTAAGGTGAGCGTGTACAAGGAAATTATTTTATCGAAATTAAACATAAAACATTTATGTATTAGGTTAAATCCATGTGATTATGTTATGTCATATTTATTAAAATTAAATAAAATAATAATAAAAATAAAATAAAAATTAAAAAAATGCTAGACTTATTTTGCGTTTAAATACGCTTTCGATAAAAACGTGACAGAAAATATGTTACAAACTAGCTGTAAGTGGAATTCTGTCTTGAGGCAATTATGGCATCGTGCCATAAGGCAAATTGCTGGAACTTCCCGTACCGTAACGAAATGTTCGTGGAATACTGAATGTTTTCAAATAGATTATTCTAAATATTGTAACATTGTCTAATATTTATAAGAATTATATAAACTGTATTGCAGAGTTGAAATTATTTGTAAAGTATATTAGAACTATAGTCAGAATTAAAAATGAAATCTGAAATATTTTCGATATAAAAAACTAAAAAAAAAAAAAAAAAAAAAAAAAAAAAAAAAAAAAAAAAATGGAACAATTTTTTTTTTCCAAAATCAATTATTTGTTAAGACAAGCAGAAATTTCTTTGAATCAATTGAATCGGACGCTTAGTTCTCTCAAAAACTGCCATTTTTTGTACATTTAGCTCTGTATCTCCGAAATGGCTGGGCCTGCCTTTGCGAAAAACTAATAACCCCTTCTCCCAATCATTACTAATTGAATGTTTTTTAGATCATTCAAATCGGATGCTCCGTTCACTCAAAAACTCAATTTCTATTTTCTGCACTCTTTGCTCCGTATCTCCGAAACGGCTGGACCTGCCTTCGCCAAAAACTAATCAGCTCTTTTCCCTATCAATAGGAATCGAATGTTTTTTAAACCATTCAAATCGGTTGATCCGTACGCCCGAAAACGTGGACGAAAATTTGTATCCATACATACATACACACACACACACACACACACACACACACACACACACATCCATTTTTTCTGAAGTATGCCAAAACGTTCAGAAACCTTCAAAACGTCGAGAAATGTAAAAATTTTCAATTCCGATTTTCGGCCCATTACAATAACTTACCCTACGGGAAGTTAAAACTAGTTCATCGTAGCACTCTTCAATCTAAGATCATAAACTTGCTAAATATTCCATATCCAATGCCAAACAAATGAATTTTTGACACCTGAAACAAAATTCTAGATCATTTTTTTAATAAGTATAAATATTTTTTGCATTGTTAAATAATTTAGTTTTAAAAAATAATGCATATGCAATTTTGGACTTATTGCGTCATTTATAAAACTGATATATATAAATTTATCTGCCAAACCTATACTGTTGACTGCATCTTATATTATTTCAATTTCTGGCACATCCCATAATATAGACATTACATTTATCTTGTATATTATATTCTAATATTATCTAGGCTCATAATTTCAGCTAAATTCAAATTTCAAGTGAATTGACATTTCTAGCATTATGGCAGTTCAAATGTTTTCAATGTCAAACAATTATAAGTGGTTTTTGTGGTGTTTGACATTTTTTTCTACAATATTACCATGGTTTTATCTTTCATTAAATCCCAAAAATTTCCTTCGACATACTCTAAAAAGAATTACGAAAATCAGAATAACCGTTTAGAAGAATTATCAATTCATACACCCGTACAGAAGAATTTTAAATACGAGTATAAGATATAATCAAAAAATAATATAGTTAATATTATTTTACAATATGTATATTATTGTATTAGGTAAACTGCATAATCTAGTTATGCTCACCGAAGGAGTTTATGTTTTGCCAGAAAATCCGATTTACTATAATTTCTTTCTCGACTTTTCAAGTGAATCTGAATCATTTGATTGCAAAATTGGAGGAAGTATAGGTGTGTGTACACTGCAAACTAGTGATGTGCCGACTCGAAAAATTCCTGATTCGAATGATTCGAATCAGAAAAAAACCTGATTCGAATCATGATTCGAATCAACTCGAATCAAGTATATATATATGGACAAAAAAAATCATGGATGTATTAATTTAGTAAAAGTGATCCAAATTTATAATCAAAATTGTCAGTTTAACCAATATAACCGACAAAGTAGAAATTGTAAACATAAATTACTATCAAAAAGTATATTCTGAAAATTATTAAAAATGATATAATTTTGAAGACGGCTAAAACATATCTTCAAATTAATTTACCATAATAAATTACCAAACAATTGTGCATAACTAAAGTATATAAAATAATATTTGGAATCATGGGTCGATTGTTTATTTTACTATGTAATCAGTAAAGGATCGCATCTAAACTGAGAGCTGAGCGTGCGTTAATGGTTAATGTGAATTTGCCATTACTTACATAATCAGAAGTTAACATATTATTTACTGACTTTCTGGTGTTTAGTAATTGTTTCAAAAGAGAATTATATTGAAAGATTCCCGAAACTCGTTTCATAATTTCGAGTGGTTTATTCTGATAACATTTAAAATCTAAAACACTTAATTATTATCAAAATTGGGTATTGATATTTCACGAACAAAATCGCTCTCAGCTCTCCGTAAAATAAATAAACATGCAAGAACGACGACGCATTGTATCGCCCATACGGTTAACTCATATCGCTTGAACTCATATCGCTCGAACGGCTTGAAGTCGGGATGATTCGAATCAGAATTCGGAATAACTCAGAACGCCGCTTGATTCGGTTTGACTCATATGAAGTCGGAACAACTCAGAACGCCGCTTGATTCGGTTTGGCTCATGAAGTCGGAACAACTCATATCGCCGCTTGATTCGGTTTGAGCCGTATGAAGTCGAATGATATAGTTAGTCGATGAATGCGGTTAAAGTCATATAAAGACGATTGGAGTCGGCCGATACATTTAAGCATATTAAAGTCGGGTGGCTCGCATGATTTTATTCATTATTTATTTTTTATATTTATGATATTTATTTTTTATATTATTATAATATTGAATTAAATTAAAACATTTTTTTATATTTATATTTATGAAAAATTTTATATTTATGAAAAATTTGTGTTAATACATATTTTATCACAGTAAATATTTTGCGGCTTGATACGAGTTGATTCGAATCAAGTAAAATCTGATTCGAATCAAGTCGTTAAAGGCTTGATTCGAATGATTCGAATCACTTGATTCGACTTGGCACATCACTACTGCAAACGTATGTCGCGTACAATAACACGAAAAGGGGTGATATTTGTATGTAGTCACTTTTGATCTACTTTTTGGCGTGTTTTTGACACCGGTCGGGTGTGATACTATGAAACCGCCCCAACGGGTGTGTTATCATGAGAACGCGATGTCGTGTGGTGTTAACCATATGCTTATTTGAAGAATGTTTAATATTAATAATTATAATCTACGCTTTGTAGTACCACAAAGACTATATTTTATTGAAATAAATAGACATTATAAAATAATAAGGTTATATGTATTAATATATTCCAATTCAAAATCACAACTTTACAAAAATTACAATATTGTTACTATTTATGTTACAATAATTTTGATAAATTATTTTTGAAATTAAATTAGTGATAATATTAATTATATGTAATTAATAATTGAACAAATTTAACATGAAATATAATTAATAACAAAAATCACAGATAAGAATTATCTAAATGTATCTAAAATAGTTTATTTGCCTTTTTTTGTATAGCGTGCACAAATTTCATCAATGTTAAAGTTTTATTATTTGTTACTGTTCCCAACATTTCAAATTCGATATAATGATAATAGTAGTTTGGCCGAAAACAGGTCCATCGTATGAGAGCACAACAAATCAATGATTTCCTTTTGCTCCTCTGTTTATTATTTTCATTACAGTTTTATTAACACTAATCATTTTTTATTCACCTTTGAATTTTCCTTTCAAAATTTCTGCTTCTATGCTTTCAGGTCTTGTGCTTCTATTCAATATATTTTAATGCATTTGAAAAAGCATGGGGTTAAGATCTGTGCCATACAAAGTAGCATCCAAAATCTATTATCCGATTATTAATTTCCATCTTAATTTTGTCATCCGTTACAATGATAGCTCGAGATATAATTTCATGTGTAAACCATCACCATAAAAAAATGCATTACTCAAAATTGCATATGCATTACTCTTTTAATAATTAACTTTTTTATTGTCAAATTTGGAGTTGTTTTCTTCAATGAAATGAAATAAAAGTTATTTTCGCATTCTTACTTTCTATAGAGAATACATTCGTGAGATTTTCAATCATGTCATATTGTATTTATCAAAAGATTTCCATTTAAACTTTTTGAATTCAAAACCTCTAAAACACCTAAAATCAAATAAAATAAAATATAGTACAACACTAGAAACACTATTGCCACTATATTCAAGTGAAGAAAATTTATTTATTATACCAATTATTCGTTGAACCTCATTTTCCATCTAGGGCCTTCGATCACTCAGTAAATTCTGAATAAATTTTCTACTTGTGATACATTCCTGCTTTTAATGTATTTAATGAATTTCTGTAAATCTTTCATTTTAATTTGATTGTTTCTTCATATCTAAAAATATAATGATAAATTAATTAAGACATATCGTACAAATTGAGAATTACATATTCAACCTCAAACTAACCTCAAAACTTTGCATCTGAAGAGAAATTAAATTTTCAAGTTACAGTTCTCAGAAGCAATTTCAATGGAATCATTTCTTCTAACTGTAATTTATTTTACAATAAAAATATTGAATAATTCAGTTCATGTATAAATTCTAAAACTGATACTTACTTACTATTTCACTTTTTCATTTCATGCAACATTCTATAACTTTCTTCGAAGATTCCACACTCATGTATTCATTAAAAGCCGAACCAAATTTTTTATTACAAATAAAATATTATTTAATACGCTTTATTTTAATTGATAATAAAATTCACAAATACCGCACTTATACATCTGTCATCAACAAATTTAAAAGTAGGGTTAGTTCATATGGAACTGCGTAAGTGCTTACATTCATTGCATATGATTCGACTTGGCGCATTTGTTTACACGCCGTATGGATATATCTCTACACGCCTGGAGCGATAATTTAAACGATCGCCGTATTAAAAAACATCCTTTATGTAATACCACTCCCTTATGTGTATGATGTCGCGCTTTTTTATGGTTTTTAATACGTTTTTGTGTTTTGATTCACACAACAACATTTGCAGTGTAGGTGTGCTTAGTAAGTAGTGTGTGTGCATTTGATCAAAAATTTGACTTTTTGTGGTCGTTTTCTCAAAAAAAGGGCAGCACCATTTTCAAAAATTTTAAAGTAATTTGATAAAACTCTATAAAGATTCTCGTTGGTTAATTTGTCATGCATTTGTTTTTATATATAGCTGAGAAGTGCAAAATTTTTATTCTAAAGTCTAAACATTTTTTAGTCTAAAATTGTAAAATTGGATTTTTAAAATTTGAAATCTGCTCGATTTCAGTTGGTAATTGTACTGATTGATGAAGAATGTCCCTTTCCTTCTCAATTAATAAATAATCTCAACTCTTGTTGATATTTTTCATGATTTTGATAAAGCTTTGTATGGTGACTCTATATCATAAGAGTCTTGAACAATGTTCTATATTGTTATATGTCTAGAAAAAGAGATTTAACTAATTAATTTTAAAAGTAATAAAATAAGGGGCAATTTCAATATTTAAAAATTATATCATCACAAAAGTTACTAAATATCAATTCTTATAGATTAAATCCATTAATGGAAAGTGTTTGCAAACTTAACTATCAAGACAAAATACAACTTACACCTAGTTCGTGCACGAATTTTAAATATACCTGTTCTTATACTAGTATTTCCATTTACTGTATAAGGATGCATATATACTTCTTAAATAATAAATTAAATTAATAATTTTCTTAATATTATCTGTACAGAGAATATTATCAGAGAAGTTATACATTCCATAAAATGAATACATTCTGAAAAACTAGTGGTATATGATATAGCGCTGGAACTTACAATTATACGATTAATTAATTTATCCAATTTAAAATCTGCAAATACGTGAAAATTATTAAATAGTTGTAAATTTAAAAAAAATTGAATGGTTTTGAAAAAAATTCAAAATTTCAAATAAATATTTTTGTTAAGTTTTCTAATTTTATAAAAAATCATGATAAGTATTTAGGAAAAATTTCATCTTATTGAAAATTTAATTATTATTAAAAAAGATTGATTTAAATATTATTACTGTCATTTTAAAATATTGTTTTTCCATAACAAAATTTATTGATTTTACTTCAAAACCAAAAAATTACATGTTACCTTTTACTACCCATGCTGTCGTCAACACTTTGTCATTCTAAGCAAACAAGTATGTGAAATTTTGTATTCCGATCACGTTTGTTCGTAAAAGTCTCAACCGATTCTAAAAATTCAAAAGCTCTCTTGAAGACATTATTAGAGAAGTGTGCTGATTAGTTTTATTTTATAGCTTTTGCATTTCACAGGGGCAACATACATTGTTGCATTCTTATCGAAAAAGCAACTGATTTGGTAAATGAAAGCCAATGGTGAAAGGGTTAGTTTTGGAAGAAGATTCAAAGGCGTTGTAGACGAGAATGGGTACGGTTGTGACGCTTTTTTCCATCAGCAGTAATTTTGTTGATGTACCAGTTAGCTGGGGGAAAAGTAAATTAAACGGTGATTTGAACATTTGTCTACGTGGAAATACTGAAATACTGTTTTTAAATACGATGAATTAGTCTTAGTATTTAATTTCTTTTTCGGCATTGCATGAATTTATTAAATAATTTGACTAGAAGTTTGTGGAAGGATAAATGTTCGAGTTTGCATCTGATTGTAATATTCATTTCTTTTCGATTATCTTCTAATCTTTCTTAATTTTGCAAGTATGGAGCAAATGGTAATTGAACATAAAGTTATCCAGTATCCACTATCTTCTATGTTTTTTCTCATATGATTGCTCCGTAAATACACGAAATTGCAAACATGACATTGCCGAAAATCTGAAATGATTTTCACAGCTTAATGCACAGCTTTCCAAGTTACTCTGTCAATATTTAGAGAATCATATTTATATTTTACATCGCATTATGCTCTCAAAGGAATTTCAAACTTCGCAAATATTCTGTAAACTGTCAGAAAATCTTTCAGAAGTTCAGCGAGGCCAGATGATAAAATTAGGCAACTTTTAGAGAGCTTTGTTTTTAGTATTTGGAAAATAGAGATTTGTAGCTGAAGGGAAGAAAATTAACTTATTAAAGGATGAAATCGTTTGAGATAAAAACTCATTCATTACTAACAAATCAATATAGTTTTTTATTTCTAAATCTATTTCTATTGAACATCTTATTTTAACTATTTAAGAGAGCAACCCAGAGTTTGACTACTTTTCTTTTTATGTGTAGATTAAATTAAATATGTGTATTTAATAGTTATAATATTTACGTTACAGCAATGCCCACAAGAGGCTATATTCACCAGATATTTGAGATATCCGAATTTAATAGTCTAATGCACTTTATACATAGGAGAAGACCTACTACAAGATGTTTTTATTGAAATTTTTCTGTAATATCATTTTTATTTTCCGCCCGTCTGTGATTACATTAATTTTAGATATTTATTAATTTGATGCTCTGCCCGAAGGCGAGTTAAACTCCAACTCAAATCTGTAAAGTGATTGAATGAGAGATTTTTCATTGCCCTTTTTCACTGGCTCCAAAAGGTTGCTTTGAAATGGCTTATTAATTTTAATATTTTACATAATAATAATAATAGTTTCCAAAGTTATTTCTATGATGTGAGAGCCTCTCTATTGCCTATCTATTAAGTACAGCCACTTATCGAAAAAATAATAGATTTCTTTTTCCACAACCTAATATTATTAATTGTTTTTCGGAATTTTTTGATATTCATTCATTTAATTTTAATAAATGAACAATATTTTTCACAAACCGCAAACTAGGACAAACGTATTTTTAGCAAACTGATATAAAGATAATTTGACCAGACCGTTACCATGCATATATACCTATATATATATATATATATATATATATATATATATATATATTTGCATGTGCGCAGGTCCATTGTTTTCTATCTAATTTTGGACACAGGTATCAGAGCGTGACGATAAAAAAGATTATAAATTAACGTTACATGTAATAATCAAATATTGGACTCCAAATGGAAATTGAATTACAAAATGACGAAAAATATTCGTAAATTGTAATCATAATTATTCCATTAAAAATTAGGCAAAATATATTAGTTAAAAAGATTATATGAAATCAATTACTATATTAATTTATATAGTCAAATTAATTATTTGTTCAGTCTGGCTGTCTCAATTAATACACACTGATCTTCATATTAATTGATTTTTTTACTCTATAATCACTATAGTCATTCTACATTAACTAAATATTATATGTACTTATAAATTATATTTTTATAGTTATATTATATTTATAGGTTTCTCTTAAATCTGAACTGTGTGAAAGCCTTATTTTACAAATGAATGTTTTTAGATCTTATTATTATTCATTTATTTTAGTTTCTGTAGCTGTCTAAAATGAGACAGAGAAATTACCATTCATTCCTATCTGACTTTTCAATCAAAAGTTTGTTACTCATAGTATAAATGAATACAATCAACAAACAGTTATTTTGCAAGCTTTTTTTTCAAAAGAGACGTGTGTTTTCCGTTTCGAAATTGTGGTACAAAAAATAAAAAATACAAGGACGTATACAAAATTTATCAACTCATATGGAAAATGTATAACTCTATATTTTGATGCCACAAAATTTAATTAATTATCGACTCCTATAATTATTTGGCCCAAATGCGATAATTAAATAATCATGTGTACATGAAAAATTAATATTCAATTGATAAAGTCTATAATACAATTTTGAACAAAAGCTGTAAATTTTTCCAGAATTTTTGAAATCTCACACGATTTTCTGGAAAAATTTACAGCTTTTGTTCGAAATTGTATTATAGACTTTATCAATTAAATATTAATTTTTCATGATACAACTCAATTCAAAAATGAATGCTCAGATTTTTCTTCGTAATTCAAAAATTAATGACAAGCAAAGTAATAATAGATCAAAACCTTGAATATCAAAATATGCCACTTCAATTTAAATGAAATCACAGGAACATTTATATGTGGCATGCGTTGTAGTGGCTAAATCATTAATTTAAATCGTGTTAGCTGCCATGCGTTGCAGTGGGTAAATCATTACAAAAACCACTTAAATTTAAATGAAATCAGTTTTAGATTAGGTTGACACTTGCGATGACTATTAATGTGTTCTAGGATCGCTTATATGTGGCATGCGTTGCAGAAATTTAATTTCAGTTAGCTGTGGCTTTTACTTATATTCAGAGTATATTAGTTATTTTTTGAGCTAAAAGCTTTTTAGAAATATCTTTATTTAGAAATATATATATATATATATATATGCGTTTGTATATGTATGTATTTGTATATTATCAATAATTACGAAAAATGGACCATCATTTTGGCAAACACAATGTATTTCATGAAGCGTAAAAAAGCACAAAATGTTCGATTTGCGTGTGAAATCCTCGAAGTATCTCTGTTGGCAAGTAAATTATTTATTCCGATATGCCGGCAGTAATTAATAGTCTTATTAATGTATGAAGTCCTGAGTTAATTACGTTTATATTACCTAATGCATAACAATTACCATAATATTTATCCACAACAACTGTATGTATTAAATCTCCAAAAAAGGTTTATTTTAGTTATATATAATATGTGTTCAAAACCGAAAACTCATCGCATATAAAGAGCCTTTTGTGTAGTTTTTAACACATTTTTCTCACGATACATATTTAAATATATATCTGTGTTAACACTAAGTACGTATTCACTCGCAGTAAATTTAACAAGGGGGACTACTCACTTAATATATTCATCGTAGGGAAAGTCAAGGATTTAAAAATGATGTTATTCAAATAAAAATTAAGTTGAGACTTATATCATTTTATAACACCCATAATTTATGAATATATATATATATATATATATATATATATACATTTATAAATATTTCTTATATTTGGAACCCATTGCAACAATTACGTTTGGGAGGGGCATAAAGGTCTAATTTGACTTTGAACACTTACATTGTGAAAACCAAAACAATTAGGGAAGACTGGGTTCGGCTCTACCATTTCTTTATCAGCATTAGTTTTGCTAATTTACCAGGTTAGCGAGAAAAGTAAATTATATGGTAATTTGAACATTTTTGTACGAGGATATACTGAAATACTATCCTTAAATGCGATGGATTAGTCATAAAATCTAATCATACAAAAAAAGGCCGGGGGACGGAGGCATAAAAATAGATTAAAAACAGTAGCTATAAACACAAAACGACTTTGATTGTAAGAAATATGTAACAAGATAATCATTTAAACAAAGCTTACGGATATAATATAACAATATATTACATGACGTATTATTTTTTTAAAAAAAAAAACAATAGTTCCTTTGGACCTTATCAAATTACCAGATATTTTATAGATATTTTCATAATGTGTACACATTTTGTTAATTTTTTTTTTTTTGGTTCCGTACCAAGATTTTTAATTATGGTACGGAAAGTTCCAGCAATTTGCCTTACTCAATTTACTTTTTTATTTACTATTTTTTATTGTTTACACTTTTGCCACTCATACTCTACTCTACCCTATTGTGAATTTGTGATGGCAAAACGTTTGGTAAATATAATTTTCAAGGAGTCTGATTTGACTTAACTTTTTTTGATGTATTGTCTTGAAGATTTTATACATACCCACACATATATAGACTTATATTTGAATTAATAAATAATTATCTGTACAGAACCCTCGTTTCAATGCGCAAAATAGTCTCATTATCAATCCTTTTCATCGCACGTGTCCACTCCGAGGCACCTTTTACATATCGAGTGCAACAAAGTGATAAATTATTCTAATTATTCATGAAAACTGAGACTGATAATTTTTGCTCTCCTTGGCGGGAAATACGGTCTTCTATACTTTTATACTACATCAAGCGTCGATTTGTAATTCAAATCGTTTATCTAACACACAGAAATGTCGTATGAAGTATTTAACATTGAACTAGTACAATAACCTGACATTCAAATAAATCCAACAATACGTATCGTATTCAAATGTATTCGTAAAAGATTCATGTATTCACGCAAGTCTTGATGGTGTGTACGAGAGAGGTTACATCGAGCTGTAACTATCACTAACTGCGAGGTTTTGCCATCGAAAAAACACGATAAATGAGATTGAAAAGATATTACAGAAATACCTGAATAACTAAATAATTTACAGGATAGACCGTAAATTAAATTAATTAATTTTTGTAATATATATTATGCTACTGTGCACTTAAAAGGGTGAACAAATTATCGCATGTTGTACGGAACAGGCCTTTTATTTTATTCGCTGTATGTAAACTTTGAATTCGAATCGAAAAACCTTATGTCTTTAAATATTTCTGGTTTAATAAGAATGCAGTTTCATCTACAAATATTTACTGACCAACTTGCATTTTTTAACTATTTTTTTTAGTTACATTGCATATTTGTGTAGTTGGTTTTTGATTTTTGCTGACAAAGTACCAGATCAAGGTTATATACAGTGTTATCTTTGTAAAAAATGTACCCATGAAGTTTATGTTTTGCATTGGTTGAATAATGTAACTATTATTTTGTAAAATCCCTTCAAAATTGAAGATAAGATATTGGATCTGTTTGCAGAAACAAATTTTTGATAAACAACAAAATAAAATACATTTCATCAATGATGGACTTTGCTTTAAAATAATATATGCAATTGATCGATTTCAAGAGTCGAATTTAGATTTGTTAACGGTTGGAGGGTTATTATCCTAGACTAGGGTCATACTGACCTTCTCTACCAGTTTTACAAGGGTCAGTTTCTGTAGTCAGAACTAAATATTCACTTATATAAAATAGACTAAGAGCCGGTGGGCGGATGAGAGTATGTATTTTACGACACCTGAGATTCTGTGCCTTATACCTATCCCCTACATGAGATGGAGACTGACTAAGCCCAAAGTGGCGGATACAGCTACTGCGCAGCTGGTAAAGGTACCTCTATTCGAAAATTTGAAATTATAATATTATTACTTTCGGAAAATACTAATAGCAGACAATTATCGCGCGGTTAACATGGTGGCAAACGATTTTGAAAACGCAGAAAAATTTTTTTTTAAAGTATTTGACGTTGTCTGCCATTTACATACATATTTTATTACTTTTAGTATCAAAAGTTTATATTCATCACGGCAAAAAAACGAATGAACTGGTAAAGGAACTAACTTGTGCTCAACTGATTATTTTAGAAGATCTGATTATTTATATACAAAGTTAGACAGGTCTCTTCGGGAGTAAGGTAGGAAATTACAACGCGAGTTTATTATTTTCCTGATTCATATGTATATAGTATATTAAGTATGAATCTTCGTATATTAAGTATGAACTTTCGTATATTAAGTATGACACCCCGACAAAAGAACAAAATCTTTAGTTATTTCATGTTTATATATTTTTTTCAAAATAAAGGTTTCTTCTGCAATGTGGAAGGTTGTCTTCGGTTGCCTGTTTATAAATATGTACAATCTCGTGGAAATTACCACGATGCTTTATTACATATATCTGATTTAACATTTTATAAAAATGCGAGTACAGTATTAGAGTATATATAATATTATTGAAATAAGCATGAATATCTTGAAAATTTACTCTAATTACAAACCAACGCTGAATTAACGGACATGAGAGTACCTACTTTTATTACTTCAGCGGGTAGTTTTACTTAACATTTAAATGCAACCTTGTCCATGACACTTTGAACTTTGTGCAGAACTTTTATATTTAAATGCACCGCCATGAAAAAAGACCTTAATGATTTTTCCAAATTATTAATATAATAATCATTACCATTATCTGAATTATACAAAGTTAACAATTGAATATGATCTTTATGTTATTAAATTATTCTAGGTAGGATCCTATTTGATGTAAAATATGTAGTCATTTTAGGGTCTTTGATAAGGTCTGTATAAATTAAAAAAGGTAGTTCTGAAAGTTATTGTTGTTAATACATCTGCTATTGTCTATTATGAAATGATAGCATTTCTAAATAACTAGATTTTCTCATATTATCAATATTCCAATCCGTACCATTACCTGATTCATGTAAAATCATCAATTCTTTATTATTTATTACTTTATCTTTTTATAAAACATTTGGAAAATATTTTTCATACTTTTAACTTTGTTATAATTATACGAATGTTAGATAACTGTTGATATAAATTGGGAATGTAGTTCTAAATAAAAGCACTTTTTTTCAAATTTAGTAAGTATATTATAGATATTTTCAAAGTTAATCAATGACATAATCATAGAGGAAATGTTTTGACCATTATTTGCATTTTTTGTCAAATTTTGAATATAATAAGCTTTTTGAATTAGGTTATTGGGCACCCCATTACCTCAGGGTAGGGAATTTGACAGGGTTTAGAAGAAAAATAAGCGGGTTAGAAGTAAGATTAGAAGAAATATGATTTGATTCACGTATGAATAGAATCAGTAGAATCTTTTGGAAATGAACTGGTAAATTTATATCTATTTACTCTCAAAATAAAACATTGTACATTCCACATAATGGTAGCAAATTTAATGTAAATATTTCCCATTGAGTCAGTTTCCTAAAACCACCTAATTCCTCGTCCGCGTCTTCTAAAAATAGCCATCGTATGGGATTTTGTTCTAATTATAATGTATGTCTCATTATGAGCAAAATGGCTTTTTTAGGCAAAATTAATATATATTACATATATGCGAATATTTATTCCCTTGAATATAAACTGCAAGCTTATATCATAATTAAACCCGTAAAGTAAACAAACAAGAGTTACGTCACGAGGTATCATAAACGTTTTTGCGTCATGCGCGAAAAATTCACGGAAATTTTCTAGACCAGAAGATAATACAGGGACGGATTGGGGGATAGAGGATTTTGTTGTAATCGACGGGATTGGTCTATTGATACATTAACGGTTTTCGTTATCTATTGGTCAGGAATCCGAATAAAAAAAATTGTTTTATTTTTTTTTATTTATATTTTAGCTTTGAAAAAAACATTTCAAAATTTTCATAAATATACAAAGTTTTATACTTTAAATATAAATTTTAAATTCATATAAAGTTTATTGGAAAAATTTATATATTTCATATGCGTTATTCTAATCGTGAGGAATATATCCTCAGATGGATTCATTATTAAGGCACGATGCCATGCACCACTAGTTGAGTTTTGATTCGCTGTTATAATATAAAAGTACATTTGGCATTGAAGTTATAGGTTTGATTAATGAAGTATATAAATATCAATCCATTGCAATTAATATAGTTACAATAAAATTATTCACTAACATTTTGTTCATCTTACCAGAATCTCTAACTGATTACAGTTGTTACAAAGTTTCCTGATTTTATTTTGGTAAAATGCAATATTTTACTTCAACGGGAAGTTATTCAAACATGTACTTGTATATATTTTGTCGTTTATTTTATATCTTCGTTGAGATCTAATCAACTGTGGAAGTTTGTAAAACTGCTTTTCTACTCAAAGAGATCTTAGACAACTTTTACTCGATTGAGAATTATTCGAGGTGAGTTTACTTTAAACTTATAATTTATTTATAATAAATGCGAGTTTCTAGAAACAAGAACTGCACGTGTATTGGATTTATTGTTGGGGATTATATCAGATTTATACATATGAATTTTATATCAGATTTATACATATGGATTTTATTTGGGTTTTTGTTGTGATTGATTGCCGGAAGAAATAAAAATGCGTTTGCATTCATTGAATTTTTTAATATATTGTTTAAATTGGATGAAGATTTTGCACATAGATATAAAAATCTTGTTTTCTACTCAAAAAATATAACTTTAGTAAGGAAGCAAAAATTCAGCTAGATTTTTATGTGTTGACAAAAGCTTAGATAGTTTTATACAGCTTTTCAACTTACTATAGTTTTGCAATATCCTAAAAGACAAGTAAAATTAGGGATAAAAATAGAATATAAAACTAAGATCAGCTGACCATTGACAGTGATTTTGAGATCGACAGAAATTATGTAGATTGAACTTTTAATTAGGTTTGGTAGTGTTTCGACAAAGTTCTTTAGAATGTGAGCCTAGTGATCTTTGAGGCGGCTTTTGAATAGTAAACATTCATATTTTTAGATATAAATTAATACCAATAGAAGTCAGATTGATAATATGTAATGAATTCCAAATTAGGCAAACATCTAACGAATTTCAAGATGTCACTATTTTTTCGACCTTTTGGCTTGTCTCTTGTCGACGAAGTGTGAAATTTTAAGTCATTGTGAAATTGACTAATCATAGATCGCGATCTTCAGTGATCTCAAGTGCTTTCCAATAGTGCAGTGTTTCTCAATCTTTTTTAGGCCACGTCCCACTTTAATAGTTGTAATAGTTTTATGAGCCCAATCGTGAATTTTAACCTTTAAACATAATAGAAAGAAATATAAAAGACCAGTTTTATCTGCATTGTTTTTAAAAATTGGGTTTGTTGAATCTGGCACCCATATATTGCATTGCATTTAAATAACCCAAAGTAAAAGGGTGTGAATGCACTTTTAACCCTCAAGGAGCCTGCCTAACTTTCAGGTCACATTCCAAAACTCTTGATATTTGCCAAATAATTATGATTTTCGTGAGGATGATACATAAATTTGAATTCTATAACCTTGTCAATAAAACCGCTATCACTATTTATGACTTTGCTAGGCTTTCAACTCAAAAAACATTTTTATATGAAGAAGTGTGAACACTATAGGTCGCTGTGACTGAAAGTCACATAATTCATTATTACCAAAAAATTAGTTTAATAGAATTTTTTGTTTTTCAACTGCATATATAGGCGCTATATAGGATTTGGTTCCCTATTTTTTATGTAGAATAAAAATGCGGCCTATAGAGGATTAAATCGACCCTCTTATTAACA
>NW_020539724.1:18705577-18731342 GCF_003426905.1 Ctenocephalides felis | reverse complement strand
TATCCTAGATCAGCCCGTAAGGATCAATCAAATCATTCCAAATGAGGTTTGAGCTTTTGAGGAATCTGTTTGCATCTTAATTTTATTTAATTTCTGAAGTTAATCATAATATTAATTATTTTAGTTTATCTTAAGTGAAATGAGGGTGTATTGCTTGAGATTAATATTAATCTCACTTTACTCTCTAGGGCATACCAAGAAATTTCACATCTTCTTGCAATTCGAAATTATTAGCTATTGGTATATTGCAATCTGCCTGAAGGCAAATAGTTGGAACTTTGCTGTTTGTAACTAATTTCAATTTAATATTTAATTATTCGGAGAGACAAATACTATTATTACAAGAACTGACCTAAATGTAAATTTAATTAAATCTTTCAATATTTATTAAAACTTTATTCATTTATATATCTTTCGACTATGACTTTAAGCAGTTGGACTTAGAAGGACCACATTAGGTGTTTAGGATCAAATGTTACTCCTTTAGGGTTTAATGAAACTTTGCATTGTGATGGTGTTATTGGAATTTACATCATTTCACTTAAGCATCAAGAAGTCGAATTATGTTATATTTTATATTTTGATTTAAAATTTCCTTTTGATAAAACTCCATTAGCTTTATCATATATTCCCTTACCATGTATTCCCTTACTCATATCAACAAGTGGATTGAGGAAGATCTTCGAGGTTGACCATAAATTTAGTCGACTACATTGGCACTTATTGACAATCGGATACTGTCTTCTGTAAGCAAAATAGTGAAGATAAATATTTTCTGGAATTCTGCAAATTAATAATAAAAAAAATATTCTTAATATGTCTGTTGATTTTGCATTATGAGGAATTTGTTTATTGGCGTTTGCTCTGTAAAGGAAACGTACTTGTTTATTTATTTTATGTATAAGATGGTATTAGCGTTCTTCATCCTCAGTTTGTACTATGGAATTTTTAAATTTTAAAATTAATTATGGAATTTTTAAATTTTTAAATTTTAAATTACTATTTACACCGAAATGTATATACATCAATATAAATGATGTTAAATGTAGAACTGCTTTAAATAAAATGATGAACTGCTTTAGATAAAATGATAAAATTCCCTCACTTAACTCTTTAATATTTAATATTATGTTTTTAAAATCATTTACATTTTAAAAATTTTCCTTAACAAACTCCAAAAAGATATATCAAAATTCGAATAATCGTGTAGGGGGAAGTTTGAAATCATACAGAAGAATTTTATATGTATACATAGGGTGTATATATATATATAAATTTTATATATATAAATATTTGTATTACTTTTAGAATTGACAAAAAAAAGAAATGGCTGTGATATAATTTCAACAAATACCATTATCCATATAACTCGCGAGTGCATAAACAATATATCAATTTTCAACAAACATTTTCTTAAAAGTTTTGTGAATATCATTTATCTATATTGTTTTTTAAACAACTACCTGATTAAAACAAATGTTGAAATTGATATTTCAATAAACGATAACTGATTGTGATAAAAACGAGTGACTTATTTTTACAAATATGATCGGGGATCCAATTACAAATATCGGATAATGGATACAAATTTTTCGATTGAATTATTAAAATAAATATAATTATTAGTGAAGTGTTTATGAAAGGCTGAGTTATTAATTTACTGTGATAATTAAATGTGTATCAACGATGAGAGTGTTTTAACACGAAAGAAGATGTCTTTATTGCACAGTTTGAGCATGGAATTACTGCTGCTCTATGGTAATTATTTTTATTACTTAAAGATTATTTATTTTTAATCGAATATGTTGTGATGAAAACACAATTATAACATAAATGATTAGATATTAAATTTAAATGGAAATCTTATTATACATATGTGGTTCTGTATCAGAATTGTTCGAACCGTAGTTGAAAGTTGACCAAACATAGCTATTCCTGGATATATAAGTCGATTAGTTACAATAAAAAAAGAGTGCGCGTAAGGTTCACACACGATTGAAGTAAAACTTATTTGCTACTGTACAAAATATGGCATTTAAGTAAAATTAAATACATCATATAACAATTTTGAATAATGTTTATTAGTATTATGGTAACACTCGTGATGCACACATTTATTAGTGTCAACCATTATACACATTTATATAATGAAAAATTATAAACTATGTATTTTTAATAGCATTAAAAATATGTTAATATTCAAAAACAATAATGTAATTAGGGTAATACTTCAAATATGATATGATCGGTTTGTCATTGTAATTAGCATTTAGAAATGAACCTTCATTAGAGAAATGAAGTAATTGCTGATTAATATCTTCTATAATATTCGTTCACACAGTAGATCATGTTAAACAACGCCTAAACAGATATTGTTTTTGCAACTACACTCATCATGTAATTGAGTTTGAAGAACTTCATGTAATTAAAATTAACATACGTTCATTGACTACTTGTATTTTTTTTTTACTTTTTTGCTGGCGATATAATCTCATTCTTTGAACAGCTGTAATATCTGTCTTGTCTAACTTTAAAGATTCATAGAAACTACGAATACTATAGAAATAATTTCTAATTAATAAACTTACTAATCATTAATCTTATTAATCAATATTTTTAAGGAACAGAGTGAAATATTCTTCTGGTTCAGGCATTTTTCAATCAAGATTTGTACTACGATGTACCTTTAAAATGTTTATTTATCTATGCCGATTTCCTTGTTAATATTGGTACGCATACAACGACAGATATCTATTCACATACACGACTGCTAATCACAATCGACCCGTATAGAAACGATATCATCGAGAGAGAATGATGAATCATTGGCTCTTGTCTTATCTTATCTGCCGTAACGCACTTCCGTTGCATTTGTACGGATTTACATTGTAGTCGCGCCTAAAGAAGTTTTACTTCAATAATAGAATCTAAGGATATGTATTATCCCGTGAAACGGATGTCGTTTCTCAACCAGATAGCATCGAGTTTGTGTCCTATTTTAGAGTGATTTTATATGCAAATCTGTCGTTTGTGCAGAGTGATTGATCTTACAACATTTAGTACACAAATGTATTAGACACGTTTGCTTCTTAAATTCTTGTGGAATTAAAAAATTACAAATCAAATTCATTCTTTTTTTTTCTTACAGTCTTACTTGTTGTCCATTTCAGGACACATGTAAAAATGACTATATAACAAAAAAAATATTGTGGAAAATATTGCGAATATTTTCGTAATTATTGGGAATTGTGAATAGGAATTGTGAATAATTTTATCCTTACAATGTGTATTGAACATAATCTGGTATATTTTATGTATGATTACATTATCAATATGTTTGATATGATTGATTTAATTACTTAATAATAATTAGATTATAAAAACTACAGTGGTTGAGGAAAGGATTTCAGAGATTGAAAAGATATAGGTATGTTTACTTACACTCGACGGCGTTATTCCCTTCGTCCGCTGTCAAAGGCAGATGTTACGGAAACCTTGTGAGCCAACCAACACAAACAGGAAGACAAATATCGAATTTACAGACCAAATGTCTATTGTACACTTCAAAATATTTTTCTAAAATATTTTTACTTCATTTTAAATCAGCACAAAATAAAAATCAGCCAATCATGAAGGGTTGTGCGGTTTTTACAGAAAATTTTGTTTAGTAAAAGAAACGTGCAGAGGTATAGAAATATTATTCAAATCGAAACACCTAATCAATGATATCGATATGTCTATCATATATTTTATTAGGGGTTTTCAAAATGTATCGAATGTAGAAAGCTCAATCACAAAATGAGAAAAAGATTTTTTAATGTGAAAAAATTCATCACAAAAGTTAATTGATCTGTAATGTTTTGATCGTTTAACAATTGGAAACAAGGATGAGAAAAATATAGTCAGAAAGTTGAAAAATGGATGAAAAAATGTTACTCGTACAGAAATATTTACTTTTTGACGAATATATAATATGGAAATTCTTTGACAGTTTTTTTGACAATGCTTTATTTATTACAGCACTTGAAGATTATATAATCTGAATTAAAATATTTAATTAGCGATACTGATTGCAGGCCGAAATTTTATCTAATATTTTATCCTGAAATGGTATTATAATGGCTGTTGGATTCTAGGATTGACCAAAAGACTTTTATTCATTATATTTATATTATGAAATAGGTGTTTAAATATATTTAAATTCATTCTAAGAGCATAATTATTAAGGTTTTATTTTTATTAAAAAGCATACACCAAAAAATAAAGCATATAAATTGCAAAGTTGTAATGGAATCGTTACATCTCGTGGAACTCGTTAAATGAGCCCACGCATTCCATTATATTATGTAATTTTTTATATGTATACATTTATACATATATATATATATTTATATATATTGCTAATAATAGTAACCATAATAACAATTAATAATAATACAAATGACAACTAAAAAATCTGTGGAGGCGTCCATTAATCACGTGATCGGTTTTTTAAGGATTTTTGAACCCCTCCTCCCCCTTGGGGATTTTCAAAATTACCCTCCCCCACCAAACATTACGGGTATTTTTAGTTAACAAACGAGAACAAAACTGTATTTTTTTTATTTTTTTTTAAAATGTTTGAATTTTTTTAAAAATATCAGATAAAAAATAAATACACGTGATATCTTACTATACCCCTTCCTCCCCCATGTGGTATTTCGTGATTTTTTGTCAAACCCTCCTCCCCCTAAAAGCCTCACGTGATTAAAGGACGCTCCCTAATACAAATGGAAATGTACTCATAATAATAAATAAATAAAAACAAAAATAGTAATAATAACAATAGTAGTAAAAATAATGCCACTAACAAAAAATAAAAAAATACAAATTTTTAGGTTTAGGTTTTTAAGGTTTTATTTTTGTTCTCGTGTGTTCCCAGTAACTAAACTAACTATTGAACCATTTTACAATCCTGGTTAAACGGTTAAATTTAATGGTACTTGCCAAGGCACTTTATAGCACTTTTTTTTAAAAGAATTGCCTTTCAAGGGCGATTAATTCTTAAAATTTTAAGCTCATAATTTACTAAATAACTTCAGTTCTAAAAAACTTGGGCAAATTGTATTCTAGTCCTAAAAATGTTATTGACGGTTACGGTTCCAAAGCTGAAATGAACAAAAATAATTAAAATTTACCACACAAAAAATGGCCAGAGTTTGACCAAAGCTCTTAATTGCACGTAAAAGCTCATAACTTACAAACTGAATGGGATAAAATAAGCTTTTCATAATAGTTACAATCAATGCTATTATCTCGTTGCGGCTTGACGTTGAGTTCTGGGACACCCTGTATATTTAAAAAAATAACAATAGTAGTAATATAATACAAATAATAAATAACAATATAATAATTATAAGAACCTTAGTTCATGTTTATTATTATTGATTACGGTTGCTTATGAATAAATAAAAATATCAAATAAATATAAAACAGCATTATTAATACTAACAAAAATAATATAGTAATAACGTCAATATGGTGGTTAATTCTCTTCTCCTAAACGGTTATTCGAATTTTGATAAATCTTTTTAGAGTTTGTCAAGGAAAATTTTTAAGTTGTGATGAATTAAAAAACTGTAGTAATATTGTAGGAATAAATGAAAGAAAACGACGGCGTGATAAGATAGAAATGTTATCGTAATGCTCTATTATGGGTCTACCTTTGTATGAGTTGATATTAGCAAATTGTTAAAAAGCTATGTATTTGCTATACGATTAGGCGCTTATACATCAAACCTAACCTACAAAATGCACAAACGTCAAATAACAATTTTATCATAAGTACAACTTTCTTATGTCTCATTGATGACACATACGTGAAGTTAGGCAATTACTCGTGTTGTATTGCATTACTTCTTATAAAGGAAAAAGGCAACTGTGTATTTTATATATGTATATCGATGTTTTTTTTATATATAATCGCCAAAAGATTTACTTAAGAGATTACTTAGATATACTGTCTATGTAGGACAGTTGTAAATATATTGTTGAATAAAAACAAAATACGTGAAGTAAGGTTTTATGTGTAAAATGCCTGATTGCAAACAAATATCTAGCTCTTTTACAGATTACCAACTCATACGAACATAGACCCGTAACATAGAATAAAGTATTTTATCTGAGGACGTCACATTTTAAATTAAATATTAATATATATTTGTATAATGCTTGTATAATATTATTTTATTTACAATGGGCACTGTGATGTGGGAGGCAAGCGGTAACCCGTCACATTAGGTTCACTTTCCCGCAGAGAGGGCACCCTGTTATTAGAATCCATTCTCATATGCGTTTTACTTTGCATTACTTTACGATCCTATAATTGTTATATGTATTCTTTTTACGATTTTATATCTGCATGCATAATATATGTGCATTCGATTGTTGCAACAGTCGGTTCTCATCTGCTTGAAGAGGGCACACTGTAATTTAACCGAAACGTTTTAATGACTTAGAAACTTCTTTTTTTTCGTTTATTTGGTTACATTCTGATCAAGATGTTTTTGGAATTAGCGCCACGCGTCAGGTGCGTTTTTCGAAACGGCAGGTGTTCCGAATTCGTTCCTTGTAGACCCGCAGTATATGGAAATCGACTATTTTTGTAAATAAATTTATACACACACACACATATATATATATATATATATATATATATATATATATATATATACTAAATCCTGCACCCACGTCTACAATTCAAAAGTTCCAAATTTTTTAATATCCTATTCTATACTTTTTAATATTCTATTTGATGTCCTGCCTTTGTGATTCATTTATGGTCTTAGCATAAGCAATATAAGGAATTCAGAAAAAATAATATAATATCTGCGGTAAAACAACAATATCACACTTGATTTTACCGCATAATATAATTGCTTCAAAAATTTTGTCTATAATTTTCATAACATCGTACGATATATTTGTTGCTTTTTGGCAATTATAATTTCTAAAGTACATGTTTCTTATTAATAATTTAATGAACATTATTGTTTATATTGAAATCTTAGGTGAATTAATTTGTAAAAACTAGTTCATCGTAGCACTCTTCAATCTAAGATCATAAACTTGCTAAATATTCCATATCCAATGCCAAACAAATGAATTTTTGACACCTGAAACAAAATTCTAGATCATTTTTTTAATAAGTATAAATATTTTTTGCATTGTTAAATAATTTAGTTTTAAAAAAATAATGCATATGCAATTTTGGACTTATTGCGTCATTTATAAAACTGATATATATAAATTTATCTGCCAAACCTATACTGTTGACTGCATCTTATATTATTTCAATTTCTGGCACATCCCATAATATAGACATTACATTTATCTTGTATATTATATTCTAATATTATCTAGGCTCATAATTTCAGCTAAATTCAAATTTCAAGTGAATTGACATTTCTAGCATTATGGCAGTTCAAATGTTTTCAATGTCAAACAATTATAAGTGGTTTTTGTGGTGTTTGACATTTTTTTCTACAATATTACCATGGTTTTATCTTTCATTAAATCCCAAAAATTTCCTTCGACATACTCTAAAAAGAATTACGAAAATCAGAATAACCGTTTAGAAGAATTATCAATTCATACACCCGTACAGAAGAATTTTAAATACGAGTATAAGATATAATCAAAAAATAATATAGTTAATATTATTTTACAATATGTATATTATTGTATTAGGTAAACTGCATAATCTAGTTATGCTCACCGAAGGAGTTTATGTTTTGCCAGAAAATCCGATTTACTATAATTTCTTTCTCGACTTTTCAAGTGAATCTGAATCATTTGATTGCAAAATTGGAGGAAGTATAGGTGTGTGTACACTGCAAACTAGTGATGTGCCGACTCGAAAAATTCCTGATTCGAATGATTCGAATCAGAAAAAAACCTGATTCGAATCATGATTCGAATCAACTCGAATCAAGTATATATATATGGACAAAAAAAATCATGGATGTATTAATTTAGTAAAAGTGATCCAAATTTATAATCAAAATTGTCAGTTTAACCAATATAACCGACAAAGTAGAAATTGTAAACATAAATTACTATCAAAAAGTATATTCTGAAAATTATTAAAAATGATATAATTTTGAAGACGGCTAAAACATATCTTCAAATTAATTTACCATAATAAATTACCAAACAATTGTGCATAACTAAAGTATATAAAATAATATTTGGAATCATGGGTCGATTGTTTATTTTACTATGTAATCAGTAAAGGATCGCATCTAAACTGAGAGCTGAAAGTTAATTTAATTAATGTGAATTTGCCATTACTTACATAATCAGAAGTTAACATATTATTTACTGACTTTCTGGTGTTTAGTAATTGTTTCAAAAGAGAATTATATTGAAAGATTCCCGAAACTCGTTTCATAATTTCGAGTGTTTATTCTGATAACATTTAAAATCTAAAACACTTAATTATTATCAAAATTGGGTATTGATATTTCACGAACAAAATCGCTCTCAGCTCTCCGTAAAATAAATAAACATGCAAGAACGACGACGCATTGTATCGCCCATACGGTTAACTCATATCGCTTGAACTCATATCGCTCGAACGGCTTGAAGTCGGGATGATTCGAATCAGAATTCGGAATAACTCAGAACGCCGCTTGATTCGGTTTGACTCATATGAAGTCGGAACAACTCAGAACGCCGCTTGATTCGGTTTGGCTCATGAAGTCGGAACAACTCATATCGCCGCTTGATTCGGTTTGAGCCGTATGAAGTCGAATGATATAGTTAGTCGATGAATGCGGTTAAAGTCATATAAAGACGATTGGAGTCGGCCGATACATTTAAGCATATTAAAGTCGGGTGGCTCGCATGATTTTATTCATTATTTATTTTTTATATTTATGATATTTATTTTTTATATTATTATAATATTGAATTAAATTAAAACATTTTTTTATATTAATATTTATGAAAAATTTTATATTTATGAAAAATTTGTGTTAATACATATTTTATCACAGTAAATATTTTGCGGCTTGATACGAGTTGATTCGAATCAAGTAAAATCTGATTCGAATCAAGTCGTTAAAGGCTTGATTCGAATGATTCGAATCACTTGATTCGACTTGGCACATCACTACTGCAAACGTATGTCGCGTACAATAACACGAAAAGGGGTGATATTTGTATGTAGTCACTTTTGATCTACTTTTTGGCGTGTTTTTGACACCGGTCGGGTGTGATACTATGAAACCGCCCCAACGGGTGTGTTATCATGAGAACGCGATGTCGTGTGGTGTTAACCATATGCTTATTTGAAGAATGTTTAATATTAATAATTATAATCTACGCTTTGTAGTACCACAAAGACTATATTTTATTGAAATAAATAGACATTATAAAATAATAAGGTTATATGTATTAATATATTCCAATTCAAAATCACAACTTTACAAAAATTACAATATTGTTACTATTTATGTTACAATAATTTTGATAAATTATTTTTGAAATTAAATTAGTGATAATATTAATTATATGTAATTAATAATTGAACAAATTTAACATGAAATATAATTAATAACAAAAATCACAGATAAGAATTATCTAAATGTATCTAAAATAGTTTATTTGCCTTTTTTTGTATAGCGTGCACAAATTTCATCAATGTTAAAGTTTTATTATTTGTTACTGTTCCCAACATTTCAAATTCGATATAATGATAATAGTAGTTTGGCCGAAAACAGGTCCATCGTATGAGAGCACAACAAATCAATGATTTCCTTTTGCTCCTCTGTTTATTATTTTCATTACAGTTTTATTAACACTAATCATTTTTTATTCACCTTTGAATTTTCCTTTCAAAATTTCTGCTTCTATGCTTTCAGGTCTTGTGCTTCTATTCAATATATTTTAATGCATTTGAAAAAGCATGGGGTTAAGATCTGTGCCATACAAAGTAGCATCCAAAATCTATTATCCGATTATTAATTTCCATCTTAATTTTGTCATCCGTTACAATGATAGCTCGAGATATAATTTCATGTGTAAACCATCACCATAAAAAAAATGCATTACTCAAAATTGCATATGCATTACTCTTTTAATAATTAACTTTTTTATTGTCAAATTTGGAGTTGTTTTCTTCAATGAAATGAAATAAAAGTTATTTTCGCATTCTTACTTTCTATAGAGAATACATTCGTGAGATTTTCAATCATGTCATATTGTATTTATCAAAAGATTTCCATTTAAACTTTTTGAATTCAAAACCTCTAAAACACCTAAAATCAAATAAAATAAAATATAGTACAACACTAGAAACACTATTGCCACTATATTCAAGTGAAGAAAATTTATTTATTATACCAATTATTCGTTGAACCTCATTTTCCATCTAGGGCCTTCGATCACTCAGTAAATTCTGAATAAATTTTCTACTTGTGATACATTCCTGCTTTTAATGTATTTAATGAATTTCTGTAAATCTTTCATTTTAATTTGATTGTTTCTTCATATCTAAAAATATAATGATAAATTAATTAAGACATATCGTACAAATTGAGAATTACATATTCAACCTCAAACTAACCTCAAAACTTTGCATCTGAAGAGAAATTAAATTTTCAAGTTACAGTTCTCAGAAGCAATTTCAATGGAATCATTTCTTCTAACTGTAATTTATTTTACAATAAAAATATTGAATAATTCAGTTCATGTATAAATTCTAAAACTGATACTTACTTACTATTTCACTTTTTCATTTCATGCAACATTCTATAACTTTCTTCGAAGATTCCACACTCATGTATTCATTAAAAGCCGAACCAAATTTTTTATTACAAATAAAATATTATTTAATACGCTTTATTTTAATTGATAATAAAATTCACAAATACCGCACTTATACATCTGTCATCAACAAATTTAAAAGTAGGGTTAGTTCATATGGAACTGCGTAAGTGCTTACATTCATTGCATATGATTCGACTTGGCGCATTTGTTTACACGCCGTATGGATATATCTCTACACGCCTGGAGCGATAATTTAAACGATCGCCGTATTAAAAAACATCCTTTATGTAATACCACTCCCTTATGTGTATGATGTCGCGCTTTTTTATGGTTTTTAATACGTTTTTGTGTTTTGATTCACACAACAACATTTGCAGTGTAGGTGTGCTTAGTAAGTAGTGTGTGTGCATTTGATCAAAAATTTGACTTTTTGTGGTCGTTTTCTCAAAAAAAGGGCAGCACCATTTTCAAAAATTTTAAAGTAATTTGATAAAACTCTATAAAGATTCTCGTTGGTTAATTTGTCATGCATTTGTTTTTATATATAGCTGAGAAGTGCAAAATTTTTATTCTAAAGTCTAAACATTTTTTAGTCTAAAATTGTAAAATTGGATTTTTAAAATTTGAAATCTGCTCGATTTCAGTTGGTAATTGTACTGATTGATGAAGAATGTCCCTTTCCTTCTCAATTAATAAATAATCTCAACTCTTGTTGATATTTTTCATGATTTTGATAAAGCTTTGTATGGTGACTCTATATCATAAGAGTCTTGAACAATGTTCTATATTGTTATATGTCTAGAAAAAGAGATTTAACTAATTAATTTTAAAAGTAATAAAATAAGGGGCAATTTCAATATTTAAAAATTATATCATCACAAAAGTTACTAAATATCAATTCTTATAGATTAAATCCATTAATGGAAAGTGTTTGCAAACTTAACTATCAAGACAAAATACAACTTACACCTAGTTCGTGCACGAATTTTAAATATACCTGTTCTTATACTAGTATTTCCATTTACTGTATAAGGATGCATATATACTTCTTAAATAATAAATTAAATTAATAATTTTCTTAATATTATCTGTACAGAGAATATTATCAGAGAAGTTATACATTCCATAAAATGAATACATTCTGAAAAACTAGTGGTATATGATATAGCGCTGGAACTTACAATTATACGATTAATTAATTTATCCAATTTAAAATCTGCAAATACGTGAAAATTATTAAATAGTTGTAAATTTAAAAAAAATTGAATGGTTTTGAAAAAAATTCAAAATTTCAAATAAATATTTTTGTTAAGTTTTCTAATTTTATAAAAAATCATGATAAGTATTTAGGAAAAATTTCATCTTATTGAAAATTTAATTATTATTAAAAAAGATTGATTTAAATATTATTACTGTCATTTTAAAATATTGTTTTTCCATAACAAAATTTATTGATTTTACTTCAAAACCAAAAAATTACATGTTACCTTTTACTACCCATGCTGTCGTCAACACTTTGTCATTCTAAGCAAACAAGTATGTGAAATTTTGTATTCCGATCACGTTTGTTCGTAAAAGTCTCAACCGATTCTAAAAATTCAAAAGCTCTCTTGAAGACATTATTAGAGAAGTGTGCTGATTAGTTTTATTTTATAGCTTTTGCATTTCACAGGGGCAACATACATTGTTGCATTCTTATCGAAAAAGCAACTGATTTGGTAAATGAAAGCCAATGGTGAAAGGGTTAGTTTTGGAAGAAGATTCAAAGGCGTTGTAGACGAGAATGGGTACGGTTGTGACGCTTTTTTCCATCAGCAGTAATTTTGTTGATGTACCAGTTAGCTGGGGGAAAAGTAAATTAAACGGTGATTTGAACATTTGTCTACGTGGAAATACTGAAATACTGTTTTTAAATACGATGAATTAGTCTTAGTATTTAATTTCTTTTTCGGCATTTGTTTAGTATTGCATGAATTTATTAAATAATTTGACTAGAAGTTTGTGGAAGGATAAATGTTCGAGTTTGCATCTGATTGTAATATTCATTTCTTTTCGATTATCTTCTAATCTTTCTTAATTTTGCAAGTATGGAGCAAATGGTAATTGAACATAAAGTTATCCAGTATCCACTATCTTCTATGTTTTTTCTCATATGATTGCTCCGTAAATACACGAAATTGCAAACATGACATTGCCGAAAATCTGAAATGATTTTCACAGCTTAATGCACAGCTTTCCAAGTTACTCTGTCAATATTTAGAGAATCATATTTATATTTTACATCGCATTATGCTCTCAAAGGAATTTCAAACTTCGCAAATATTCTGTAAACTGTCAGAAAATCTTTCAGAAGTTCAGCGAGGCCAGATGATAAAATTAGGCAACTTTTAGAGAGCTTTGTTTTTAGTATTTGGAAAATAGAGATTTGTAGCTGAAGGGAAGAAAATTAACTTATTAAAGGATGAAATCGTTTGAGATAAAAACTCATTCATTACTAACAAATCAATATAGTTTTTTATTTCTAAATCTATTTCTATTGAACATCTTATTTTAACTATTTAAGAGAGCAACCCAGAGTTTGACTACTTTTCTTTTTATGTGTAGATTAAATTAAATATGTGTATTTAATAGTTATAATATTTACGTTACAGCAATGCCCACAAGAGGCTATATTCACCAGATATTTGAGATATCCGAATTTAATAGTCTAATGCACTTTATACATAGGAGAAGACCTACTACAAGATGTTTTTATTGAAATTTTTCTGTAATATCATTTTTATTTTCCGCCCGTCTGTGATTACATTAATTTTAGATATTTATTAATTTGATGCTCTGCCCGAAGGCGAGTTAAACTCCAACTCAAATCTGTAAAGTGATTGAATGAGAGATTTTTCATTGCCCTTTTTCACTGGCTCCAAAAGGTTGCTTTGAAATGGCTTATTAATTTTAATATTTTACATAATAATAATAATAGTTTCCAAAGTTATTTCTATGATGTGAGAGCCTCTCTATTGCCTATCTATTAAGTACAGCCACTTATCGAAAAAATAATAGATTTCTTTTTCCACAACCTAATATTATTAATTGTTTTTCGGAATTTTTTGATATTCATTCATTTAATTTTAATAAATGAACAATATTTTTCACAAACCGCAAACTAGGACAAACGTATTTTTAGCAAACTGATATAAAGATAATTTGACCAGACCGTTACCATGCATATATACCTATATATATATATATATATATATATATATATATATATATTTGCATGTGCGCAGGTCCATTGTTTTCTATCTAATTTTGGACACAGGTATCAGAGCGTGACGATAAAAAAGATTATAAATTAACGTTACATGTAATAATCAAATATTGGACTCCAAATGGAAATTGAATTACAAAATGACGAAAAATATTCGTAAATTGTAATCATAATTATTCCATTAAAAATTAGGCAAAATATATTAGTTAAAAAGATTATATGAAATCAATTACTATATTAATTTATATAGTCAAATTAATTATTTGTTCAGTCTGGCTGTCTCAATTAATACACACTGATCTTCATATTAATTGATTTTTTTACTCTATAATCACTATAGTCATTCTACATTAACTAAATATTATATGTACTTATAAATTATTTTTATAGTTATATTATATTTATAGGTTTCTCTTAAATCTGAACTGTGTGAAAGCCTTATTTTACAAATGAATGTTTTTAGATCTTATTATTATTCATTTATTTTAGTTTCTGTAGCTGTCTAAAATGAGACAGAGAAATTACCATTCATTCCTATCTGACTTTTCAATCAAAAGTTTGTTACTCATAGTATAAATGAATACAATCAACAAACAGTTATTTTGCAAGCTTTTTTTTCAAAAGAGACGTGTGTTTTCCGTTTCGAAATTGTGGTACAAAAAATAAAAAATACAAGGACGTATACAAAATTTATCAACTCATATGGAAAATGTATAACTCTATATTTTGATGCCACAAAATTTAATTAATTATCGACTCCTATAATTATTTGGCCCAAATGCGATAATTAAATAATCATGTGTACATGAAAAATTAATATTCAATTGATAAAGTCTATAATACAATTTTGAACAAAAGCTGTAAATTTTTCCAGAATTTTTGAAATCTCACACGATTTTCTGGAAAAAATTCTGGAAAAATTTACAGCTTTTGTTCGAAATTGTATTATAGACTTTATCAATTAAATATTAATTTTTCATGATACAACTCAATTCAAAAATGAATGCTCAGATTTTTCTTCGTAATTCAAAAATTAATGACAAGCAAAGTAATAATAGATCAAAACCTTGAATATCAAAATATGCCACTTCAATTTAAATGAAATCACAGGAACATTTATATGTGGCATGCGTTGTAGTGGCTAAATCATTAATTTAAATCGTGTTAGCTGCCATGCGTTGCAGTGGGTAAATCATTACAAAAACCACTTAAATTTAAATGAAATCAGTTTTAGATTAGGTTGACACTTGCGATGACTATTAATGTGTTCTAGGATCGCTTATATGTGGCATGCGTTGCAGAAATTTAATTTCAGTTAGCTGTGGCTTTTACTTATATTCAGAGTATATTAGTTATTTTTTGAGCTAAAAGCTTTTTAGAAATATCTTTATTTAGAAATATATATATATATATATATATGCGTTGTATATGTATGTATTTGTATATTATCAATAATTACGAAAAATGGACCATCATTTTGGCAAACACAATGTATTTCATGAAGCGTAAAAAAGCACAAAATGTTCGATTTGCGTGTGAAATCCTCGAAGTATCTCTGTTGGCAAGTAAATTATTTATTCCGATATGCCGGCAGTAATTAATAGTCTTATTAATGTATGAAGTCCTGAGTTAATTACGTTTATATTACCTAATGCATAACAATTACCATAATATTTATCCACAACAACTGTATGTATTAAATCTCCAAAAAGGTTTATTTTAGTTATATATAATATGTGTTCAAAACCGAAAACTCATCGCATATAAAGAGCCTTTTGTGTAGTTTTTAACACATTTTTCTCACGATACATATTTAAATATATATCTGTGTTAACACTAAGTACGTATTCACTCGCAGTAAATTTAACAAGGGGGACTACTCACTTAATATATTCATCCTGGGGAAAGTCAAGGATTTAAAAATGATGTTATATAAATAAAAATTAAGTTGAGACTTATATCATTTAAGGCATTTTATAACACCCATAATTTATGAATATATATAATATATATATATATATATACATTTATAAATATTTCTTATATTTGGAACCCATTGCAACAATTACGTTTGGGAGGGGCATAAAGGTCTAATTTGACTTTAAACACTTACTTTGTGAAAACCAAAACAATTAGGGAAGACTGGGTTCGGCTCTACCATTTCTTTATCAGCATTAGTTTTGCTAATTTACCAGGTTAGCGAGAAAAGTAAATTATATGGTAATTTGAACATTTTTGTACGAGGATATACTGAAATACTATCCTTAAATGCGATGGATTAGTCATAAAATCTAATCATACAAAAAAAGGCCGGGGGACGGAGGCATAAAAATAGATTAAAAACAGTAGCTATAAACACAAAACGACTTTGATTGTAAGAAATATGTAACAAGATAATCATTTAAACAAAGCTTACGGATATATATACAATAACATATATACATGACGTATTATTTTTTTAAAAAAAAAACAATAGTTCCTTTGGACCTTATCAAATTACCAGATATTTTATAGATATTTTCATAATGTGTACACATTTTGTTAATTTTTTTTTTTTTGGTTCCGTACCAAGATTTTTAATTATGGTACGGAAAGTTCCAGCAATTTGCCTTACTCAATTTACTTTTTTATTTACTATTTTTTATTGTTTACACTTTTGCCACTCATACTCTACTCTACCCTATTGTGAATTTGTGATGGCAAAACGTTTGGTAAATATAATTTTCAAGGAGTCTGATTGACTTAACTTTTTTTGATGTATTGTCTTGAAGATTTTATACATACCCACACATATATAGACTTATATTTGAATTAATAAATAATTATCTGTACAGAACCCTCGTTTCAATGCGCAAAATAGTCTCATTATCAATCCTTTTCATCGCACGTGTCCACTCCGAGGCACCTTTTACATATCGAGTGCAACAAAGTGATAAATTATTCTAATTATTCATGAAAACTGAGACTGATAATTTTTGCTCTCCTTGGCGGGAAATACGGTCTTCTATACTTTTATACTACATCAAGCGTCGATTTGTAATTCAAATCGTTTATCTAACACACAGAAATGTCGTATGAAGTATTTAACATTGAACTAGTACAATAACCTGACATTCAAATAAATCCAACAATACGTATCGTATTCAAATGTATTCGTAAAAGATTCATGTATTCACGCAAGTCTTGATGGTGTGTACGAGAGAGGTTACATCGAGCTGTAACTATCACTAACTGCGAGGTTTTGCCATCGAAAAAACACGATAAATGAGATTGAAAAGATAATTACAGAAATACCTGAATAACTAAATAATTTAGAGGATAGCTCGTAAATTAAATTAATTAATTTTTGTAATATATATTATGCTACTGTGCACTTAAAAGGGTGAACAAATTATCGCATGTTGTACGGAACAGGCCTTTTATTTTATTCGCTGTATGTAAACTTTGAATTCGAATCGAAAAACCTTATGTCTTTAAATATTTCTGGTTTAATAAGAATGCAGTTTCATCTACAAAATATTTACTGACCAACTTGCATTTTTTTAACTATTTTTTTTAGTTATATTGCATATTTGTGTAGTTGGTTTTTGATTTTTGCTGACAAAGTACCAGATCAAGGTTATATACAGTGTTATCTTTGTAAAAAATGTACCCATGAAGTTTATGTTTTGCATTGGTTGAATAATGTAACTATTATTTTGTAAAATCCCTTCAAAATTGAAGATAAGATATTGGATCTGTTTGCAGAAACAAATTTTTGATAAACAACAAAATAAAATACATTTCATCAATGATGGACTTTGCTTTAAAATAATATATGCAATTGATCGATTTCAAGAGTCGAATTTAGATTTGTACTTGTTAACGGTTAAAGGGTTATTATCCTAGACAGGATGACTAGACCTAGACTGACCTTCTCTACCAGTTTTACAAGGGTCAGTTTCTGTAGACAGAACTAAATATTCACTTATATAGAATAGACTAAGAGCCAGTGGGCGGATGAAAGTATGTATTTTACGCCACCTGAGATTTTGTGCATTCTACACCTATCCTACATGAGATGGGGACTGACTAAGCCCAAAGTGGCGGATACAGCTACTGCGCAGCCGATAAAGGACCCTTTTCTTTGGTAATTGCGAAACCATTTTACGACGACTGTCGCTTCGAAAATTTGGAAATATAATAATATTACTGTCGGAAAATACTAATGGCAGACTATTATCGCGCGGTTAACATGGTGGCAGACGATTTTGAATATGCAGAAAAAAAATTTTTTAATGTATTTGACGATGGTTGCCATTTACATATTTTATTCCTTATAGTATCAAAAGCTTATATTCATTACGGCAAAAAAAACAAACGAACTGGTAAGGGAACTAACTGGAGCACAACTGATTATTTTAGAACTGATTATTTATAAACAAAGCCAAACAGGTCTTTTTGGGAGTGAGGTAGGAAATTGCAACGCGGGTTCATTATTGTCCTGATACATATATGCAATATACAGTAATACGTATATTAAGTATGAATCTTCGTATATTAGGAATAATACCCTGATAAAAGAACAAAACTTTAGTTATTTCATATTTATATATTTTTTTCAAAATAAAGGTTCCTTCTGCAATGTGGAAGGTTGTCTTCAATTGCCTATTTATAAATATGAATATATGTACATACTCGTGGATTTTACCACGATGCTTTATTACATATATCCGATTTAACATTTTATAAAAATACAAGTACAGTATTAGAGTATATATAATATTATTATTGAAATAAACCAGAATAACTTGAAAATTTACTCTAATTACAAACCAACGCTGAATTAACGAACATGAGAGTACCTACTTTTATTACTTCAGCGGGGTAGTTTTACTTAACATTTAAATGCAACCTTGTCCATGACACTTTGAACTTTGTGCAGAACTTTTATATTTAAATGCATCGCCATGAAAACATACTTAATGACTAAATTTTACCAAATTATTAATATACTAATCAATATCATTCCTGATTTATTTAAAGACGCCAATTTCATGCCCCTTTTATGTTATTTATTATTTTATCTTTCTATAAAATATTTGTAACTAGTTTTTTATTTATTTGGTGACTTTATTATGATCTTATTTATTGCTAAACTATATTATCATTTTAATACTTTTATAAATTAGAAATGTATTATAGTTCTGAGAAATTTGTTCAGACCCAGAATGTTCTAAAGTTTTTTTTTACATCATTTGCAAACTATTTTTGATTTTAAATAAGTTTGAGAAAGCTGATGAATATGAAAGAAAGATAAATTTCCTTAAAAGTAAATTATAGCTATAAAGGCAAGGATCCGAAAATCTGCTAAATTTTAAAAGCAATATGATTTTATTCCAATGTGATAGCAACCAGTCATCTGGCAATATTTCGAATCTTTTGGAAATGTAAATTCATATCCATTTACATTCCCTTAACAGATCTAATGTAAATCTCTTCCATTGAGTCAGTTTCCTAAAACCACCTAATTCCTGGTCCGCGTCTTCTAAAAATAGCCATCGTATGGGATTTTGTTCTAATTATAATGTATGTCTCATTATGAGCAAAATGGCTTTTTAGGCAAAATTAATATATATTACATATATGCGAATATTTGTTCCCTTGAATATAAACTGCAAGCTTATATCATAATTAAACCCGTAAAGTAAACAAACAAGAGTTACGTCACGAGGTATCATAAACGTTTTTGCGTCATGCGCGAAAAATTCACGGAAATTTTTTAGACCAGAAGATAATACAGGGACGGATTAGGGGGATAGATGATTTTGCTGTAATGGCATTGGTCTATTGATTCATTAACGGTTTTTGTTATTTATTGGTCAGGAATCCGAATAAAAAAAATTGTTTTATTTTTTTTATTTATATTTTAGCTTTGAAAAAAACATTTCAAAATTTTCATAAATATACAAAGTTTTATACTTTAAATATAAATTTTAAATTTATATAAAGTTTATTGGAAAAATTATATATTTAATAGGGTTATTCTAATCGTGAGGAATATATCCTCAGATGGATTCATTATTAAGGCACGATGCCATGCACACCTAGTTGAGTTTTGATTCGCTGTTATAATATAAAAGTACATTTGGTATTGAGTTATAGGTTTGATTAATGAAGTATATAAATATCAATCCATTGCAATTAATATAGTTACAATAAAATTATTCACTAACTTGTTCATCTTACCAGAATCTCTAACTGATTACAGTTGTTACAAAGTTTCCTGATTTTATTTTGGTAAAATGCAATATTTTACTTCAACGGGAAGTTATTCAAACATGTACTTGATATATTTTGTCGTTCATTTTATATCTTCGTTGAGATCTAACCAACTGTGGAAGTTTGTAAAACTGCTTTTCTACTCAAAGAGATCTTAGACAACTTTACTCGATTGAGAATTATTCGAGGTGAGTTTACTTTAAACTTATAATTTATTTATAATAAATGCGAGTTTCTAGAAACAAGAACTGCACGTGTATTGGATTATTGTTGGGGATTATATCAGATTTATACATATGAATTTTATATCAGATTTATACATATGGATTTATTTGGGTTTTTGTTGTGATTGATTGCCGGAAGAAATAAAAATGCGTTTGCATTCATTGAATTTTTTAATATATTGTTTCAAATTGGACGAAGATTTTGCACATAGATATATAAAATCTTGTTTCTACTCAAAAAATATAACTTTAGTAAGGAAGCAAAAAATTCAGCTAGATTTTTATGTGTTGACAAAAAGCTTAGATAGTTTTTATACCAGCTTTTTCAACTTACTATAGTTTTTGCAATTATCCTAAAAAGACAAGTAAAATTTAGGGATAAAAATAGAATATAAAAATAAGATCATCTGACCATTGACAGTGATTTTGAGATCGACAGAAATTAATGTAGATTGAACTTTTAATTAGGTTTTGGTAGTGTTTTGACAAAGTTCTTTAGAATGTGAGCCTAGTGATCTTTGAGGCGGCTTTTGAATAGTAAACATTCATATTTTTAGATATAAATTAATACCAATAGAAGTCAGATGATAATATGTAATGAATTCCAAATTAGGCAAACATCTAACGAATTCTCAAGATTGTCACTATTTTTTCGACCTTTGGCTCTTGTCTCTTGTCGACGAAGTGTGAAATTTTAAGTCATTGTGAAATTGACTAATCATAGATCGCGATCTTCAGTGATCTCAAGTGCTTTCCAATAGTGCAGTGGTTTCTCAATCTTTTTTAGGCCACGTCCCACTTTAATAGTTGTAATAGTTTTATGAGCCCAATCGTGAATTTTAACCTTTAAACATTAATAGAAAGAAATATAAAGACCAGTTATCTGCATTGTTTTTAAAAATGGGTTTGTTGAATCTGTCACCCATATATTGCATTGCATTTAAATAACCCAAAGCAAAAGGGTGTTGAATGACACTTTTAACCCTCAAGGAGCTGCCTAACTTTCAGGTCACATTCCAAAACTTCTGATATTTTGCCAAATAATTATGATTTTTTCGTGAGATGATACATAAATTTGAATTCGATAACCTTGTCAATAAAACCGATATCACTATTTATGACTTTTGCTAGGCTTTTCAACCTCAAAAAACATTTTTATATGAAGAAGTGTGACACTATAGGTCGCTGTGACTTGAAAGTCACATAATTCATTATTACCAAAAATTAGTTTTAATAGAATTTTTGTTTTTCAACTGCATATATAGGCTGCATATATAGGATTTTTTGTTTCCCTATTTTTATGTAGAATAAAAATGCGGCCTATAGAGATTATTAATCGACCCTCTTATTAACAACGTGGGTCCAATTTGGGAAAACACTGACATTATCATACTAGAGACTATTTTTATGTACTTTGTAATGTTTTTTTTTAATTTATAGCTAACTTCTTTATTGTATGAATTTTCTAACATTAGAAAATAGCAATGAATTTACAAATTTTTCGTAATTCACAATCGAATATTCTAAATATTTATTAAAAAATTAATTATATTACAATATTTGTAAAATTTATATTAGGGCGTGTCAATTTTGTGATCTTTTATGGCATCAGGAATTCTGGTTCTATGGGTTTTTTCGAAAAAAATTACCAAAGACACCATAGCTGAGGTGAATTCGAGTTAGCGAAAAATTCAATATATTTTTTTCTCATATTATTGGGTCGAGAAATTCATTTCTGACATTAATTTACTAATTAGTATGGTCAGAGAGGGACTTTTATTATTTTCATATATTTATTTAAATTTTTTGCTACCTTGATGAATATTGCAGACTTTTTTTACTACTCCCGTTAGTTTTTTTCCAATTTTCCTGAATGCTCTAGAATGTTCTATGGATTTTTATGATTTTTTGTAAATAGTGCTTTTTTTAATGAATCTAAATTTTTGACTTCCTACATTTTAATCCCCCATTTAATATAAAATAGCAGAAAAAGCTCAAATCTCTTCAATCGGACCTGATATAGAATTCAATTTGTATGCTATTTATAGACATTGTAAATACGACTCTCAAACAACCTTTCATCGAGCGTAATGTAACCTTTATTCGCCATTCATTTCGATGTACGCAAATTTATATCTCTGTGTTATCATCAAAAAACAAAATATAATTATTATTTTATTTACTCTCTCATTTCACTCCCAAAATAAATCATATAATTTTCCATCTATATTCATGATCACACAAAAAGCTCACACCTGTTTAATCAGCTTGTGTGTTTATTTCTGTGTTATTTATGGCTATTATGTTACGAATTTTAATATAAATTGTCAAGGTAGAATCATTACACAGGAAATCCTTAAATACTAAATCATTTGCCAATATGTTCCACAATTTTCATTTAACGGTAATACATGATACGAAGGGAACATAAATCTTACTGTGTATAAAGCTGTCATTTAAATCGATTCAATATTTATTAAAGTGAACTGTTGAATCACTGTTATAATTTTTGGTGTCATATATATATATATATATATATATATATACTAGATGACCCGGCAGACGTTTGTCCACGTCTACAATTCAAAAGATCCAACTTTTTTAATATCCTATTCTATACTTTTTAATATCCTATTTGATGTCCTGCCTTTGTGATTTATTTATGGTCTTAGCATAAGCAGTATAAGAAATTTAGAAAAAAATAATATAGTATCTGCGGTAAAAGAACAATATCACACTTGTTCTACTACACACCGTAATTGCTTTAAGAATTTAGTCTATAATTTTCATAATCTCGTACGGTATATTATTTGCTTTTTGGCAATTATAATTCCTAAAGTACATTTTCCTTACTAATAATTTAATAAAAAATATTCTTTATGTTCAAATCTTAAAATCTAGTTCATATGAGCACACCTTCAATCTAAGATCAACTTGCTAAATATTCCATATCCAATGCCAAACAAATGAATTTTTGATAAATCAAGCAAAACTGTAAATCATATTTTTGATAAGTAGAAATATTTTTTGTATTGGTAAATAATTTAGTAAAGTAAACCTAAAATGCGACATGCAATTTTGGAATTATAGCGCTATTTATTAAACTTAACTGTATATGTAATTTCATCTGCCAAATATATACTGTTGACTGTATCATATATTATTCTAATTTCTGGCACACCTCAGCTGCTTTTCGGCAATAATAATGTAAATATTACATTTTTCTTGTATTCTAATATTATCTAGGCTCATAATTTCAGCTAAATTCAAATTTCAAGTGAATTGAGATTTCTAGCAAATTACAGTTCAAATGTTTTCAATGTCAAACAATGATAAGTGTTTTTTTGTAATTTTTGCCATTTATTGCTACAATATTACTATAGTTTTGTCGTTCATTAAATCTTAAAAATTTTCTTTGACAAACTCTAAAAAGAATTATCAAAATCCGAATAACCGTTTAGGAGAAGTATCACATCATACACCCGTACAGAAGAGTCAAATATATTGTGCATTAAAATTCGTTTTCGTTCCAAAGCTCCGATTATCAAATAAAAACAATATTTGTTTTATAAATTCTACTAATCGGATTATATACATATGAGCCAAATATTTTGAAACCGTATATTTACACATTTCTCTATTAAGCTGTTTTATATGGTGTTATAATAAATATACGTATGTATATTATTAACATGACCAAATTTTTTATTTCAAATCCGGGGGGATAAATTAAAATAAATAACTTGAAGAAAATATATTAGTTATGGATTTTCATACATTGTTTGTTAGAAAAAAAAAATGTGATGGCTGGTTGTACATCTTTTTCTCTATATTTTCAAATATTGTTGGTAAAAAAATCTCAACTTGCTTTTTAGATATTGGTGGTGGACCTTTTTACCCGCGGTCCTTTAAGCCCCGCATTACCTTATATTAAATTAATGTTCAAAACAATCATTTTTAAAATTTATTTAAGAGAGACATAGTAAAATATATATTATAAATTAAAATCGACACAAAATGATTAAAAACAGTACAAAACTTCTAATTTTATTCCTCGATATAAAAATAATTTTTAGCTATCAAATAAAAATAATCGCTTTAAAAAAAATCATACACATGAATACCAGTCTTGAGAATTTTTGAAATTGATTTTTCTTGAATATGTACTATTTCTTTCCACTAATACAATTTGTATAATTCGATCCTCCGCTTTGTTCAAGATAAACTTCAATAATATCTCATTTTCCAATTTTAGCGATTGTGGCGTGTCTTCTTCATGAATACGTTTTCCATCGAACAGGAACCTAAATATATATTTGAAATTTATCCACTATTTGTAATAAGAAGTAAAATTCTATATATTTTAACTGCAATCAGTAGTTGATGAGTTTCATGAGCTGTGGTGCTAAATTCTTAAACGGTGTGGATTTTTCATAAATAGTAACCATAGACGTTATAATACACATGGACTGCTAGTCTTCATTTCTTTACCATTTATAAGGATAGAAGGCGATAGTGATCTCACCAAATGAACGAGCATTGCCGAGAACCGTCGAATACTCTCGATGGCTTAAATGTCATAACAGTTACCATGGTTACGAAATGTGTGAAGAGTATTCGAACCATAGATCTTACACTGCTTGGACAGCTAGTCGAGCGCAAAATAAGTGTCAAAAGATAAAAGGGTACTGTGACGTCACCTAATGAACGAGCGTGCCGACAATAGTGGAACACATCTGATTGATTTTAAATGTCATTTGTCACGAGCTTATCAAGGAATAAATATTCTATACTCTATTTGCATAAACAATAGTGGATATTACATATTATATTATATATTATGCATCATAATATATATGACATTTAATTAATCGGGAGTGTTTCACGATTGTCGGCAACGCTCGTTCACGCAGTGACGTCACAATTCTCTTCTATCTTTTGACACTTTATGAAAAAGAAAAAAAATGAGGACTAGCAGTCCATGTAGTATAAGGTCTATGATTCAAGCATGATTCATGTAGCAATCGAGAGTATTCGATGGTTCTCGGCAACGCTCGTTCATCCGGTGACGTCACTATTGCTTTCTATCCCTTGATAATTTTTAACATGTTTGGATTAGATTTTAGGTCAATATATAATATAAGAATCTCGTAGTAACCCACGGTTTTAACTGTATATTATTAATTAATGGACCGATTCTGCA
>NW_020539724.1:18664906-18704577 GCF_003426905.1 Ctenocephalides felis | reverse complement strand
TTACATTTTAAAAATTTTCCTTAACAAACTCCAAAAGATATATCAAAATTCGAATAATCGTGTAGGGGGAAGTTTGAAATCATACAGAAGAATTTTATATGTATACATAGGGTGATATATATATATAAATTTTATATATATAAATATTTGTATTACTTTTAGAATTGACAAAAAAAAGAAATGGCTGTGATATAATTTCAACAAATACCATTATCCATATAACTCGCGAGTGCATAAACAATATATCAATTTTCAACAAACATTTTCTTAAAAGTTTTGTGAATATCATTTATCTATATTGTTTTTTAAACAACTACCTGATTAAAACAAATGTTGAAATTGATATTTCAATAAACGATAACTGATTGTGATAAAAACGAGTGACTTATTTTACAAATATGATCGGGGATCCAATTACAAATATCGGATAATGGATACAAATTTTTCGATTGAATTATTAAAATAAATATAATTATTAGTGAAGTGTTTATGAAAGGCTGAGTTATTAATTTACTGTGATAATTAAATGTGTATCAACGATGAGAGTGTTTTAACACGAAAGAAGATGTCTTTATTGCACAGTTTGAGCATGGAATTACTGCTGCTCTATGGTAATTATTTTTATTACTTAAAGATTATTTATTTTAATCGAATATGTTGTGATGAAAACACAATTATAACATAAATGATTAGATATTAAATTTAAATGGAAATCTTATTATACATATGTGGTTCTGTATCAGAATTGTTCGAACCGTAGTTGAAAGTTGACCAAACATAGCTATTCCTGGATATATAAGTCGATTAGTTACAATAAAAAAAGAGTGCGCGTAAGGTTCACACACGATTGAAGTAAAACTTATTTGCTACTGTACAAAATATGGCATTTAAGTAAAATTAAATACATCATATAAAATTTTGAATAATGTTTATTAGTATTATGGTAACACTCGTGATGCACACATTTATTAGTGTCAACCATTATACACATTTATATAATGAAAAATTATAAACTATGTATTTATAATAGCATTAAAAATATGTTTAATATTCAAAAACAATAATGTAATTAGGGTAATACTTCAAATATGATATGATCGGTTTGTCATTGTAATTAGCATTTAGAAATGAACCTTCATTAGAGAAATGAAGTAATTGCTGATTAATATCTTCTATAATATTCGTTCACACAGTAGATCATGTTAAACAACGCCTAAACAGATATTGTTTTTGCAACTACACTCATCATGTAATTGAGTTTGAAGAACTTCATGTAATTAAAATTAACATACGTTCATTGACTACTTGTATTTTTTTTTACTTTTTTGCTGGCGATATAATCTCATTCTTTGAACAGCTGTAATATCTGTCTTGTCTAACTTTAAAGATTCATAGAAACTACGAATACTATAGAAATAATTTCTAATTAATAAACTTACTAATCATTAATCTTATTAATCAATATTTTTAAGGAACAGAGTGAAATATTCTTCTGGTTCAGGCATTTTTCAATCAGATTTGTACTACGATGTACCTTAAAATGTTTATTTATCTATGCCGATTTCCTTGTTAATATTGGTACGCATACAACGACAGATATCTATTCACATACACGACTGCTAATCACAATCGACCCGTATAGAAACGATATCATCGAGAGAGAATGATGAATCATTGGCTCTTGTCTTATCTTATCTGCCGTAACGCACTTCCGTTGCATTTGTACGGATTTACATTGTAGTCGCGCCTAAAGAAGTTTTACTTCAATAATAGAATCTAAGGATATGTATTATCCCGTGAAACGGATGTCGTTTCTCAACCAGATAGCATCGAGTTTGTGTCCTATTTTAGAGTGATTTTATATGCAAATCTGTCGTTTGTGCAGAGTGATTGATCTTACAACATTTAGTACACAAATGTATTAGACACGTTTGCTTCTTAAATTCTTGTGGAATTAAAAAATTACAAATCAAATTCATTCTTTTTTTTTTCTTACAGTCTTACTTGTTGTCCATTTCAGGACACATGTAAAAATGACTATATAACAAAAAAAATATTGTGGAAAATATTGCGAATATTTTCGTAATTATTGGGAATTGTGAATAGGAATTGTGAATAATTTTATCCTTACAATGTGTATTGAACATAATCTGGTATATTTTATGTATGATTACATTATCAATATGTTTGATATGATTGATTTAATTACTTAATAATAATTAGATTATAAAAACTACAGTGGTTGAGGAAAGGATTTCAGAGATTGAAAAGATATAGGTATGTTTACTTACACTCGACGGCGTTATTCCCTTCGTCCGCTGTCAAAGGCAGATGTTACGGAAACCTTGTGAGCCAACCAACACAAACAGGAAGACAAATATCGAATTTACAGACCAAATGTCTATTGTACACTTCAAAATATTTTTCTAAAATATTTTTACTTCATTTTAAATCAGCACAAAATAAAAATCAGCCAATCATGAAGGGTTGTGCGGTTTTTACAGAAAATTTTGTTTAGTAAAAGAAACGTGCAGAGGTATAGAAATATTATTCAAATCGAAACACCTAATCAATGATATCGATATGTCTATCATATATTTTATTAGGGGTTTTCAAAATGTATCGAATGTAGAAAGCTCAATCACAAAATGAGAAAAAGATTTTTTAATGTGAAAAAATTCATCACAAAAGTTAATTGATCTGTAATGTTTTGATCGTTTAACAATTGGAAACAAGGATGAGAAAAATATAGTCAGAAAGTTGAAAAATGGATGAAAAAATGTTACTCGTACAGAAATATTTACTTTTTGACGAATATATAATATGGAAATTCTTTGACAGTTTTTTTGACAATGCTTTATTTATTACAGCACTTGAAGATTATATAATCTGAATTAAAATATTTAATTAGCGATACTGATTGCAGGCCGAAATTTATCTAATATTTTATCCTGAAATGGTATTATAATGGCTGTTGGATTCTAGGATTGACCAAAAGACTTTTATTCATTATATTTATATTATGAAATAGGTGTTTAAATATATTTAAATTCATTCTAAGAGCATAATTATTAAGGTTTTATTTTTATTAAAAAGCATACACCAAAAATAAAGCATATAAATTGCAAAGTTGTAATGGAATCGTTACATCTCGTGGAACTCGTTAAATGAGCCCACGCATTCCATTATATTATGTAATTTTTATATGTATACATTTATACATATATATATATATTTATATATATTGCTAATAATAGTAACCATAATAACAATTAATAATAATACAAATGACAACTAAAAAATCTGTGGAGGCGTCCATTAATCACGTGATCGGTTTTGAACCCCTCCTCCCCCTTGGGATTTTCAAAATTACCCTCCCCCACCAAACATTACGGGTTTTTAGTTAACAAACGAGAACAAAACTGTATTTTTTTATTTTTTTTTAAAATGTTTGAAATTTTTTAAAAATATCAGATAAAAAATAAATACACGTGATATCTTACTATACCCCTTCCTCCCCTATGTGGTATTCGTGATTTTTTGTCAAACCCTCCTCCCCCTAAAAGCCTCACGTGATTAAAGGACGCTCCCTAATACAAATGGAAATGTACTCATAATAATAAATAAATAAAAAAAAAAATAGTAATAATAACAATAGTAGTAAAAATAATGCCACTAACAAAAATAAAAAAATACAAATTTTTAGGTTTAGGTTTTTAAGGTTTTATTTTGTTCTCGTGTGTTCCCAGTAACTAAACTAACTATTGAACCATTTTACAATCCTGGTTAAACGGTTAAATTTAATGGTACTTGCCAAGGCACTTTATAGCACTTTTTTTAAAAAGAATTGCCTTTCAAGGGCGATTAATTCTTAAAATTTTAAGCTCATAATTTACTAAATAACTTCAGTTCTAAAAAACTTGGGCAAATTGTATTCTAGTCCTAAAAATGTTATTGACGGTTACGGTTCCAAAGCTGAAATGAACAAAAATAATTAAAATTTACCACACAAAAAATGGCCAGAGTTTGACCAAAGCTCTTAATTGCACGTAAAAGCTCATAACTTACAAACTGAATGGGATAAAAAAGCTTTTCATAATAGTTACAATCAATGCTATTATCTCGTTGCGGCTTGACGTTGAGTTCTGGGACACCCTGTATATTTAAAAAAATAACAATAGTAGTAATATAATACAAATAATAAATAACAATATAATAATTATAAGAACCTTAGTTCATGTTTATTATTATTGATTACGGTTGCTTATGAATAAATAAAAATATCAAATAAATATAAAACAGCATTATTAATACTAACAAAAATAATATAGTAATAACGTCAATATGGTGGTTAATTCTCTTCTCCTAAACGGTTATTCGAATTTTGATAAATCTTTTTAGAGTTTGTCAAGGAAAATTTTTAAGTTGTGATGAATTAAAAAACTGTAGTGATATTGTAGGAATAAATGAAAGAAAACGACGGCGTGATAAGATAGAAATGTTATCGTAATGCTCTATTATGGGTCTACCTTTGTATGAGTTGATATTAGCAAATTGTTAAAAAGCTATGTATTTGCTATACGATTAGGCGCTTATACATCAAACCTAACCTACAAAATGCACAAACGTCAAATAACAATTTTATCATAAGTACAACTTTCTTATGTCTCATTGATGACACATACGTGAAGTTAGGCAATTACTCGTGTTGTATTGCATTACTTCTTATAAAGGAAAAAGGCAACTGTGTATTTTATATATGTATATCGATGTTTTTTTATATATAATCGCCAAAAGATTTACTTAAGAGATTACTTAGATATACTGTCTATGTAGGACAGTTGTAAATATATTGTTGAATAAAAACAAAATACGTGAAGTAAGGTTTTATGTGTAAAATGCCTGATTGCAAACAAATATCTAGCTCTTTTACAGATTACCAACTCATACGAACATAGACCCGTAACATAGAATAAAGTATTTTATCTGAGGACGTCACATTTTAAATTAAATATTAATATATATTTGTATAATGCTTGTATAATATTATTTTATTTACAATGGGCACTGTGATGTGGGAGGCAAGCGGTAACCCGTCACATTAGGTTCACTTTCCCGCAGAGAGGGCACCCTGTTATTAGAATCCATTCTCATATGCGTTTTACTTTGCATTACTTTACGATCCTATAATTGTTATATGTATTCTTTTTACGATTTTATATCTGCATGCATAATATATGTGCATTCGATTGTTGCAACAGTCGGTTCTCATCTGCTTGAAGAGGGCACACTGTAATTTAACCGAAACGTTTTAATGACTTAGAAACTTCTTTTTTTTCGTTTATTTGGTTACATTCTGATCAAGATGTTTTTGGAATTAGCGCCACGCGTCAGGTGCGTTTTTCGAAACGGCAGGTGTTCCGAATTCGTTCCTTGTAGACCCGCAGTATATGGAAATCGACTATTTTTGTAAATAAATTTATACACACACACACACACATATATATATATATATATATATATATATACTAAATCCTGCACCCACGTCTACAATTCAAAAGTTCCAAATTTTTTAATATCCTATTCTATACTTTTTAATATTCTATTTGATGTCCTGCCTTTGTGATTCATTTATGGTCTTAGCATAAGCAATATAAGGAATTCAGAAAAAATAATATAATATCTGCGGTAAAACAACAATATCACACTTGATTTTACCGCATAATATAATTGCTTCAAAAATTTTGTCTATAATTTTCATAACATCGTACGATATATTTGTTGCTTTTTGGCAATTATAATTTCTAAAGTACATGTTTCTTATTAATAATTTAATGAACATTATTGTTTATATTGAAATCTTAGGTGAATTAATTTGTAAAAACTAGTTCATCGTAGCACTCTTCAATCTAAGATCATAAACTTGCTAAATATTCCATATCCAATGCCAAACAAATGAATTTTTGACACCTGAAACAAAATTCTAGATCATTTTTTTAATAAGTATAAATATTTTTTGCATTGTTAAATAATTTAGTTTTAAAAAAATAATGCATATGCAATTTTGGACTTATTGCGTCATTTATAAAACTGATATATATAAATTTATCTGCCAAACCTATACTGTTGACTGCATCTTATATTATTTCAATTTCTGGCACATCCCATAATATAGACATTACATTTATCTTGTATATTATATTCTAATATTATCTAGGCTCATAATTTCAGCTAAATTCAAATTTCAAGTGAATTGACATTTCTAGCATTATGGCAGTTCAAATGTTTTCAATGTCAAACAATTATAAGTGGTTTTTGTGGTGTTTGACATTTTTTTCTACAATATTACCATGGTTTTATCTTTCATTAAATCCCAAAAATTTCCTTCGACATACTCTAAAAAGAATTACGAAAATCAGAATAACCGTTTAGAAGAATTATCAATTCATACACCCGTACAGAAGAATTTTAAATACGAGTATAAGATATAATCAAAAAATAATATAGTTAATATTATTTTACAATATGTATATTATTGTATTAGGTAAACTGCATAATCTAGTTATGCTCACCGAAGGAGTTTATGTTTTGCCAGAAAATCCGATTTACTATAATTTCTTTCTCGACTTTTCAAGTGAATCTGAATCATTTGATTGCAAAATTGGAGGAAGTATAGGTGTGTGTACACTGCAAACGTATGTCGCGTACAATAACACGAAAAGGGGTGATATTTGTATGTAGTCACTTTTGATCTACTTTTTGGCGTGTTTTTGACACCGGTCGGGTGTGATACTATGAAACCGCCCCAACGGGTGTGTTATCATGAGAACGCGATGTCGTGTGGTGTTAACCATATGCTTATTTGAAGAATGTTTAATATTAATAATTATAATCTACGCTTTGTAGTACCACAAAGACTATATTTTATTGAAATAAATAGACATTATAAAATAATAAGGTTATATGTATTAATATATTCCAATTCAAAATCACAACTTTACAAAAATTACAATATTGTTACTATTTATGTTACAATAATTTGATAAATTATTTTTGAAATTAAATTAGTGATAATATTAATTATATGTAATTAATAATTGAACAAATTTAACATGAAATATAATTAATAACAAAAATCACAGATAAGAATTATCTAAATGTATCTAAAATAGTTTATTTGCCTTTTTTTGTATAGCGTGCACAAATTTCATCAATGTTAAAGTTTTATTATTTGTTACTGTTCCCAACATTTCAAATTCGATATAATGATAATAGTAGTTTGGCCGAAAACAGGTCCATCGTATGAGAGCACAACAAATCAATGATTTCCTTTTGCTCCTCTGTTTATTATTTTCATTACAGTTTTATTAACACTAATCATTTTTTATTCACCTTTGAATTTTCCTTTCAAAATTTCTGCTTCTATGCTTTCAGGTCTTGTGCTTCTATTCAATATATTTTAATGCATTTGAAAAAGCATGGGGTTAAGATCTGTGCCATACAAAGTAGCATCCAAAATCTATTATCCGATTATTAATTTCCATCTTAATTTTGTCATCCGTTACAATGATAGCTCGAGATATAATTTCATGTGTAAACCATCACCATAAAAAAAATGCATTACTCAAAATTGCATATGCATTACTCTTTTAATAATTAACTTTTTTATTGTCAAATTTGGAGTTGTTTTCTTCAATGAAATGAAATAAAAGTTATTTTCGCATTCTTACTTTCTATAGAGAATACATTCGTGAGATTTTCAATCATGTCATATTGTATTTATCAAAAGATTTCCATTTAAACTTTTTGAATTCAAAACCTCTAAAACACCTAAAATCAAATAAAATAAAATATAGTACAACACTAGAAACACTATTGCCACTATATTCAAGTGAAGAAAATTTATTTATTATACCAATTATTCGTTGAACCTCATTTTCCATCTAGGGCCTTCGATCACTCAGTAAATTCTGAATAAATTTTCTACTTGTGATACATTCCTGCTTTTAATGTATTTAATGAATTTCTGTAAATCTTTCATTTTAATTTGATTGTTTCTTCATATCTAAAAATATAATGATAAATTAATTAAGACATATCGTACAAATTGAGAATTACATATTCAACCTCAAACTAACCTCAAAACTTTGCATCTGAAGAGAAATTAAATTTTCAAGTTACAGTTCTCAGAAGCAATTTCAATGGAATCATTTCTTCTAACTGTAATTTATTTTACAATAAAAATATTGAATAATTCAGTTCATGTATAAATTCTAAAACTGATACTTACTTACTATTTCACTTTTTCATTTCATGCAACATTCTATAACTTTCTTCGAAGATTCCACACTCATGTATTCATTAAAAGCCGAACCAAATTTTTTATTACAAATAAAATATTATTTAATACGCTTTATTTTAATTGATAATAAAATTCACAAATACCGCACTTATACATCTGTCATCAACAAATTTAAAAGTAGGGTTAGTTCATATGGAACTGCGTAAGTGCTTACATTCATTGCATATGATTCGACTTGGCGCATTTGTTTACACGCCGTATGGATATATCTCTACACGCCTGGAGCGATAATTTAAACGATCGCCGTATTAAAAAACATCCTTTATGTAATACCACTCCCTTATGTGTATGATGTCGCGCTTTTTTATGGTTTTTAATACGTTTTTGTGTTTTGATTCACACAACAACATTTGCAGTGTAGGTGTGCTTAGTAAGTAGTGTGTGTGCATTTGATCAAAAATTTGACTTTTTGTGGTCGTTTTCTCAAAAAAAGGGCAGCACCATTTTCAAAAATTTTAAAGTAATTTGATAAAACTCTATAAAGATTCTCGTTGGTTAATTTGTCATGCATTTGTTTTTATATATAGCTGAGAAGTGCAAAATTTTTATTCTAAAGTCTAAACATTTTTTAGTCTAAAATTGTAAAATTGGATTTTTAAAATTTGAAATCTGCTCGATTTCAGTTGGTAATTGTACTGATTGATGAAGAATGTCCCTTTCCTTCTCAATTAATAAATAATCTCAACTCTTGTTGATATTTTTCATGATTTTGATAAAGCTTTGTATGGTGACTCTATATCATAAGAGTCTTGAACAATGTTCTATATTGTTATATGTCTAGAAAAAGAGATTTAACTAATTAATTTTAAAAGTAATAAAATAAGGGGCAATTTCAATATTTAAAAATTATATCATCACAAAAGTTACTAAATATCAATTCTTATAGATTAAATCCATTAATGGAAAGTGTTTGCAAACTTAACTATCAAGACAAAATACAACTTACACCTAGTTCGTGCACGAATTTTAAATATACCTGTTCTTATACTAGTATTTCCATTTACTGTATAAGGATGCATATATACTTCTTAAATAATAAATTAAATTAATAATTTTCTTAATATTATCTGTACAGAGAATATTATCAGAGAAGTTATACATTCCATAAAATGAATACATTCTGAAAAACTAGTGGTATATGATATAGCGCTGGAACTTACAATTATACGATTAATTAATTTATCCAATTTAAAATCTGCAAATACGTGAAAATTATTAAATAGTTGTAAATTTAAAAAAAATTGAATGGTTTTGAAAAAAATTCAAAATTTCAAATAAATATTTTTGTTAAGTTTTCTAATTTTATAAAAAATCATGATAAGTATTTAGGAAAAATTTCATCTTATTGAAAATTTAATTATTATTAAAAAAGATTGATTTAAATATTATTACTGTCATTTTAAAATATTGTTTTTCCATAACAAAATTTATTGATTTTACTTCAAAACCAAAAAATTACATGTTACCTTTTACTACCCATGCTGTCGTCAACACTTTGTCATTCTAAGCAAACAAGTATGTGAAATTTTGTATTCCGATCACGTTTGTTCGTAAAAGTCTCAACCGATTCTAAAAATTCAAAAGCTCTCTTGAAGACATTATTAGAGAAGTGTGCTGATTAGTTTTATTTTATAGCTTTTGCATTTCACAGGGGCAACATACATTGTTGCATTCTTATCGAAAAAGCAACTGATTTGGTAAATGAAAGCCAATGGTGAAAGGGTTAGTTTTGGAAGAAGATTCAAAGGCGTTGTAGACGAGAATGGGTACGGTTGTGACGCTTTTTTCCATCAGCAGTAATTTTGTTGATGTACCAGTTAGCTGGGGGAAAAGTAAATTAAACGGTGATTTGAACATTTGTCTACGTGGAAATACTGAAATACTGTTTTTAAATACGATGAATTAGTCTTAGTATTTAATTTCTTTTTCGGCATTTGTTTAGTATTGCATGAATTTATTAAATAATTTGACTAGAAGTTTGTGGAAGGATAAATGTTCGAGTTTGCATCTGATTGTAATATTCATTTCTTTTCGATTATCTTCTAATCTTTCTTAATTTTGCAAGTATGGAGCAAATGGTAATTGAACATAAAGTTATCCAGTATCCACTATCTTCTATGTTTTTTCTCATATGATTGCTCCGTAAATACACGAAATTGCAAACATGACATTGCCGAAAATCTGAAATGATTTTCACAGCTTAATGCACAGCTTTCCAAGTTACTCTGTCAATATTTAGAGAATCATATTTATATTTTACATCGCATTATGCTCTCAAAGGAATTTCAAACTTCGCAAATATTCTGTAAACTGTCAGAAAATCTTTCAGAAGTTCAGCGAGGCCAGATGATAAAATTAGGCAACTTTTAGAGAGCTTTGTTTTTAGTATTTGGAAAATAGAGATTTGTAGCTGAAGGGAAGAAAATTAACTTATTAAAGGATGAAATCGTTTGAGATAAAAACTCATTCATTACTAACAAATCAATATAGTTTTTTATTTCTAAATCTATTTCTATTGAACATCTTATTTTAACTATTTAAGAGAGCAACCCAGAGTTTGACTACTTTTCTTTTTATGTGTAGATTAAATTAAATATGTGTATTTAATAGTTATAATATTTACGTTACAGCAATGCCCACAAGAGGCTATATTCACCAGATATTTGAGATATCCGAATTTAATAGTCTAATGCACTTTATACATAGGAGAAGACCTACTACAAGATGTTTTTATTGAAATTTTTCTGTAATATCATTTTTATTTTCCGCCCGTCTGTGATTACATTAATTTTAGATATTTATTAATTTGATGCTCTGCCCGAAGGCGAGTTAAACTCCAACTCAAATCTGTAAAGTGATTGAATGAGAGATTTTCATTGCCCTTTTTCACTGGCTCCAAAAGGTTGCTTTGAAATGGCTTATTAATTTTAATATTTTACATAATAATAATAATAGTTTCCAAAGTTATTTCTATGATGTGAGAGCCTCTCTATTGCCTATCTATTAAGTACAGCCACTTATCGAAAAAATAATAGATTTCTTTTTCCACAACCTAATATTATTAATTGTTTTTCGGAATTTTTTGATATTCATTCATTTAATTTTAATAAATGAACAATATTTTTCACAAACCGCAAACTAGGACAAACGTATTTTTAGCAAACTGATATAAAGATAATTTGACCAGACCGTTACCATGCATATATACCTATATATATATATATATATATATATATATATATATATATATATATATATTTGCATGTGCGCAGGTCCATTGTTTTCTATCTAATTTTGGACACAGGTATCAGAGCGTGACGATAAAAAAGATTATAAATTAACGTTACATGTAATAATCAAATATTGGACTCCAAATGGAAATTGAATTACAAAATGACGAAAAATATTCGTAAATTGTAATCATAATTATTCCATTAAAAATTAGGCAAAATATATTAGTTAAAAAGATTATATGAAATCAATTACTATATTAATTTATATAGTCAAATTAATTATTTGTACAGTCTGGCTGTCTCAATTAATACACACTGATCTTCATATTAATTGATTTTTTTACTCTATAATCACTATAGTCATTCTACATTAACTAAATATTATATGTACTTATAAATTATATTTTTATAGTTATATTATATTTATAGGTTTCTCTTAAATCTGAACTGTGTGAAAGCCTTATTTTTCAAATGAATGTTTTTAGATCTTATTATTATTCATTTATTTTAGTTTCTGTAGCTGTCTAAAATGAGACAGAGAAATTACCATTCATTCCTATCTGACTTTTCAATCAAAAGTTTGTTACTCATAGTATAAATGAATACAATCAACAAACAGTTATTTTGCAAGCTTTTTTTTCAAAAGAGACGTGTGTTTTCCGTTTCGAAATTGTGGTACAAAAAATAAAAAATACAAGGACGTATACAAAATTTATCAACTCATATGGAAAATGTATAACTCTATATTTTGATGCCACAAAATTTAATTAATTATCGACTCCTATAATTATTTGGCCCAAATGCGATAATTAAATAATCATGTGTACATGAAAAATTAATATTCAATTGATAAAGTCTATAATACAATTTTGAACAAAAGCTGTAAATTTTTCCAGAATTTTTGAAATCTCACACGATTTTCTGGAAAAAATTCTGGAAAAATTTACAGCTTTTGTTCGAAATTGTATTATAGACTTTATCAATTAAATATTAATTTTTCATGATACAACTCAATTCAAAAATGAATGCTCAGATTTTTCTTCGTAATTCAAAAATTAATGACAAGCAAAGTAATAATAGATCAAAACCTTGAATATCAAAATATGCCACTTCAATTTAAATGAAATCACAGGAACATTTATATGTGGCATGCGTTGTAGTGGCTAAATCATTAATTTAAATCGTGTTAGCTGCCATGCGTTGCAGTGGGTAAATCATTACAAAAACCACTTAAATTTAAATGAAATCAGTTTTAGATTAGGTTGACACTTGCGATGACTATTAATGTGTTCTAGGATCGCTTATATGTGGCATGCGTTGCAGAAATTTAATTTCAGTTAGCTGTGGCTTTTACTTATATTCAGAGCATATTAGTTATTTTTTGAGCTAAAAGCTTTTTAGAAATATCTTTATTTAGAAATATATATATATATATATATATATATATATATGCGTTTGTATATGTATGTATTTGTATATTATCAATAATTACGAAAAATGGACCATCATTTTGGCAAACACAATGTATTTCATGAAGCGTAAAAAAGCACAAAATGTTCGATTTGCGTGTGAAATCCTCGAAGTATCTCTGTTGGCAAGTAAATTATTTATTCCGATATGCCGGCAGTAATTAATAGTCTTATTAATGTATGAAGTCCTGAGTTAATTACGTCTATATTTCCTAATGCATAACAATTACCATAATATTTATCCACAACAACTGTATTCATTAAATCTCCGAAAAGGTTATATATTAGACTTATATATAATATGTGTTCAAAACCGAAAACTCATCGCATATAAAGAGCCTTTTGTGTAGTTTTTAACACATTTTTCTCACGATACATATTTAAATATATATCTGTGTTAACACTAAGTACGTATTCACTCGCAGTAATTTTAACAAGGGGGACTACTCACTTAATATATTCATCGTGGGGAAAGTCAAGGATTTAAAAATGATGTTATTCAAATAAAAATTAAGTTGAGACTTATATCATTTAAGGCATTTTATAACACCCATAATTTATGAATAAAGTATATATATATATATATATATATATATACATTTATAAATATTTCTTATATTTGGAACCCATTGCAACAATTACGTTTGGGAGGGGCATAAAGGTCTAATTTGACATTGAACACTTACATTGTGAAAACCAAAACAATTAGGGAAGACTGGGTTCGGCTCTACCATTTCTTTATCAGCATTAGTTTTGCTAATTTACCAGGTTAGCGAGAAAAGTAAATTATATGGTAATTTGAACATTTTTGTACGAGGATATACTGAAATACTATCCTTAAATGCGATGGATTAGTCATATAATCTAATCATACAAAAAAAGGCCGGGGGACGGACGGAGGCATAAAAATAGATTAAAAACAGTAGCTATAAAAACAAAACGACTTTGATTGTAAGAAATATGTAACATAAACATAAACTTTATGGGCACATTTTTTACAGAGATCGCACTGTATATAACCTTGATCTGGTATTTTATAAGAATTATTTGTTAGCACAGTTGAAATAACTAGTTATTTAACTTATTTCTTGTAATTTTTTCTAACTTAATTTGCTTTTTTACTGTTTTTTATTGTTTGGCAAAACGTTTGGTAAATATAATTTTCAAGAAGTCTGATTTGACTTAACTTTGTTTGATGTATTGCCTCGAAGATTTTATACAAACACATACATATATATAGTCCAAGAGCCCGTGGGCGGATGACAGTATGTATTTTACGACACCTGAGATTTTGTGCATCGATTCCTCTATACCTATCCTACATGAAATGGGGACTGACTAAGCCCAAAGTGGCGGACACAGCTACTGCGCAGCTGGTAAAGGTACCTTTTTTTCGCCCATATCCGAATCATTTTACGACGGTTGCCGTTTCGAAAATTTAAAAATATAATATTATTACTATCGTAAAATACCAATGGCAGACGATTATCGCGCGGTTAACATGGTGGCAGACGATTTTGAAAATGCAGAAAAAATTTTTTTTGAATGTATTTTACGATGTCTGCCATTTACATATTTTATTCCTTATAGTATCAAAACCTTATATTTATCACGGCAGACGTGTACCTGGTGGACCAACATCAGCAGAGTTAAAAAACTCAGCTACCATTTGGCGTGATAGTATGCATAAATCTCCATGTTTTATACCGATATAAGCAATTCTTTCATAATGATAATATTTAATATTTGTTAGTTTATATGTGACATTTAATAATGTTGATGAGCGGAAAAAAGATTTTTTACGCTAAATTCGTAAAGATTAAAGTATACAAACGATAACAACAATTATTGTAATATTTATTCTATTTTTTTATTTATTTTAGTCTAATTTCAAAATATTGTATAAAAATAAAGTTATACAATATTATATATATATATATATATATCTATATATATAAAAGAGGATCGCTTTATGTGCTAACACTTATAACTCACGAACGGCTGAACCGATTTAGATGAAAATTGGCAGGGAGGTAGTTTAGAGCCAGGAGAAGGACTTAGGATACTTTTTATCCCGATTTTCAGTTTAATTGATAGTATATTTATATATATAAAAAAAATACTAGCTAGCCCGGCCACGCGTTGCTGTGGCTCAGTAATTGGTGGCAGAGAGGTAGTTTAGAGCCCGTTTTTCGTTCTAATTCAGAATTAATTATTTATAAACTATCCATGTAGTTTATTCAATCTATTATACTATATATATATATATATATATATATATATATATATATATAAGGTGAAGTGAAGTTTAATAATAATGCCGCGACCAAGACTGAAAAAGAGCATTACTTACATTTACATGTACATTTTGTCGAATAACTTATTCCCAGTTATAATTTCCCAGAATTTATCAAAGAATGGTTAGTAATATATGAAGGTACGGGGTTAAAAGTTTCACGACCAAAGTGTCAAAATCCAGTAAAGCTGAAGCATTGTTTAACAACATTATTTGAAAGTGAAGGGAGAAAGATGTATAACCAGCTATAACCTTGATTCTTATGACTTTGATATTGGGAGATAAACGGTCATCTTTGAAAATCCATAGTAAAAGTATTTTCTTCTGTTGGTAGCTTTTTTATTGAATTGACAAAACATAGACAAACTAATGGGGTTTATTGTTTTTATAATACCTCATTGTATATAGCCTTCAAACAACACATCCTTATACACTTATAGTATTAATATTTTTGATTCTCTAGAAATTGTTTAGAATATACCTTACTTAGCAAAACAACGTTTGCCGGGTCAGCTAGTATATATATATATACTTTCTTTATTTATTATAATCTCGGAGCCATATCTCGCTTTTGATGATTCCTCATCATCCGCTGAATCAGATTCTATAAAATAATAAATCAGATGTAAAATAAATTTTATTTGAAAATCCAACTACCGATATAAGCAATTCTTTCATAATGATAAATTAATATTTGTTAGTTTATATGTGACATTTAATAATGTTGATTAGCGGAAAAAAGATTTTTTACGCTAAATTCGTAAAGATTAAAGTATACAAACGATAACAACAATTATTGTAATATTTATTCTATTTTTTTATTTATTTTAGTCTAATTTCAAAATATTGTATAAAAATAAAGTTATACAATATTATATATATATATATATATATATATTATATATATATACTTTCTTTATTTATTATAATCTCGGAGCCATATCTCGCTTTTGATGATTCCTCATCATCCGCTGAATCAGATTCTATAAAATAATAAATCAGATGTAAAATAAAAATTATTTGAAAATCCAACTGAAGATGTTTGATAAAGACGAGATTCTCCGACCATATTTTAATGCGTCCAACAATGTTGGTTGCTTGTTATAGATATTATTCCTAATATAGTTATAGTGGGCTCTTAAAAATTGTTGATAAAACACGAGATTGAACTTGCACCAAAATTTAGAATTTTTTCTGCTGAATTGTTCATTGACATTGTAAACTTTATAGTTATTAATGAATAGTTTGTACCGTCCAAGAACCACGTCATTTAGGTCTTTTTGCATTATATATTTGGCAAATATCTTAGGTGGTTTAAGCCTTCTTTAACAAAAAAAAGACCTTACAATTCTCTAAAAAAAATCGATCTTCAACAAATGTTTGCTACACTTAACAAAGAACCCACATACAATATCTTTTTAATACTATTCAGCTTAATTTTTTAAGTATGGTCGGAGAATCTCATCTTTATCAAACATCTTCAGTTGGATTTTCAAATAATTTTTATTTTACATCTGATTTATTATTTTAGAGAATCTGATTCAGCGGATGATGAGGAATCATCAAAAGCGAGATATGGCTCCGAGATTATAATAAATAAAGAAAGTATATATATATATATATATATATATATATAATATTGTATAACTTTATTTTTATACAATATTTTGAAATTAGACTAAAATAAATAAAAAAATAGAATAAATATTACAATAATTGTTGTTATCGTTTGTATACTTTAATCTTTACGAATTTAGCGTAAAAAATCTTTTTTCCGCTCATCAACATTATTAAATGTCACATATAAACTAACAAATATTAATTTATATTATCATTATGAAAGAATTGCTTATATCGGTATAAAACATGGAGATTTATGCATACTATCACGCCAAATGGTAGCTGAGTTTTTTAACTCTGCTGATGTTGGTCCACCAGGTACACGTCTGCCGTGATAAATATAAGGTTTTGATACTATAAGGAATAAAATATGTAAATGGCAGACATCGTAAAATACATTCAAAAAAAATTTTTTTCTGCATTTTCAAAATCGTCTGCCACCATGTTAACCGCGCGATAATCGTCTGCCATTGGTATTTTACGATAGTAATAATATTATATTTTCAAATTTTCGAAACGGCAACCGTCGTAAAATGATTCGGATATGGGCGAAAAAAAGGTACCTTTACCAGCTGCGCAGTAGCTGTGTCCGCCACTTTGGGCTTAGTCAGTCCCCATTTCATGTAGGATAGGTATAGAGGAATCGATGCACAAAATCTCAGGTGTCGTAAAATACATACTGTCATCCGCCCACGGGCTCTTGGACTAATAGACTTGTATTTGAATTAATAAATAATTATCTGTACAGAACCCTCGTTTCAATGCGCAAAATAGCCTCATTATCAATACTTTTCATCGCACGTGTCCACTCCGGGGCACCTTTTACATATCGAGTGCAACAAAGTGATAAATTATTCTAATTATTCATGAAAACTGAGACTGATAATTTTTGCTCTCCTTGGCGGGAAATACGGTCTTCTATACTTTTATACTACATCAAGCGTCGATTTGTAATTCAAATCGTTTATCTAACACACAGAAATGTCGTACGAAGTATTTAACATTGAACTAGTACAATAACCTGACATTCAAATAAATCCAACAATACGTATCGTATTCAAATGTATTCGTAAAAGATTCATGTATTCACGCAAGTCTTGATGGTGTATACGAGAGAGGTTACATCGAGCTGTAACTATCACTAACTGCGAGGTTTTGCTATAGAAAAAAATCGATATAGAAGATTGAAAAGATAATTACATAAATTCCTGAATAACTAAATAATTTACAGGATAGCTCGTAAATTAAATTAATTAATTTTTGTAATATATATTTGCTACTGTGTACTTAAAAAGGTGAACAAATAATTGGATGAACAGAACTAGTATTTTTATTTCAATTCCTGTATGCGTTGAACTATGAATTGAAAAGATCTGTATCTGTAACTATTTCTGATTAACTAAGAATGCAGTTTCATCCACAAAATATTTACTGACAAATTGCATTTTTTCATTTACCCCTATGGGGTAAAAAGGACCAGGTGATACATTTTTGAAATACAGCAAATAAAACACATTTCTACAATGATTAATTGGCTCGAAGTTCACTGAACACAGTCAGATAGTTGTTTGTTTGATATGTGCTATTGGCTGTTATTTAATTAGTCAAATTGGACCTTTGTGCCCCTACCCTATAGAATCAAAAGGACTCAATTTATACTTTTTTACCAACATGTAGCTTCACGGAAGAGAAGATATTATAATATAATATTGCATATTGCATCAAGCTTTTCGGGTTATATAAACTTTCTAAAATACTTTATTTTTGCTAGAAAATCCGATTTGCTCATTTTGGTATTTTTGGGACTCTTCAAGTCATTCTCAATCGTTTGACAGTGCATAATATATGTACTTATAGATTGGTTTCTGATATATCAATTTTTGTTCATAAAATATATGAAATGAGTTACTCATTATATATATTTCTGCAATATTTAACTATAAAATTTATTTAAACATTAAAATAAAACTAGCTGTAAGTGGAATTCTGTCTTAAGGCAATTAAGGCATCGTGCCTTAAGGCAAATTGCTGAAACTTCCCGTACCAAAAATTATTATTTTTTAAAAACAGTTAACATTTTTGAAAAAATTTTACTTCGCAAAAATAAGATTTTTGAGAAACTATAAATTGGACAAAAAATTACTTTTTTTTTGAAAAAAAAATTTTTTTTTTATTTTGACATATTTTGGAAGATCTAAACTTTTTTTCAAAGCAATCGTACTGCTTTAACTGCATAAAGACGAAATATCAAAGCGCGTAAGCGCCGCGTCGCCGTCTAACGCGTAAACATTGGTACGGAACCCATAGGAATGTAAACCAAATTCATACTTATTGTTAAAATTTCTAAAAAATATCTGATAATTTGATGTGCATATGTCTAATGATCATTTTTGACCGCCAAATGGCATTTTTTTTTTACTTTTTTCATTAGATCTCCGAAACCGCTAGACCTGCCTTTATGAAAATTTGATCGGTTCTTCACCTTGTCAATACAAGTAAAATGTTTTTTGAATTATTAAAATCGGACGCTCCGTTCTCTTAAAAACTGAGTTACCGTTTTCGGCACTTTTTGCCCCGTATCTTCGGAACGGCTGGACCTGCCTTCGCCAAAAACTAATCAGCACGTCTCCTTATCAATACGAATCGAATGTTTTTTGAATTATTCAAATCGGTTGATCGGTGTTCCCGAAATCGTCGACGAAAATTTGTATCCGCACATACATACACACACATACATACATACATACATACATACACACACACACACACACACACACACATACATCCATTTTTTCTAAGGTATGCAAAAATATTCAGAAACCTTTGAAACGTCGAGAAATGCAAAAATTTTCATTTTCGATTTTTTTGCGATTACTATAACTTACCCTACGGGAAGTTAATAAACAATATATATCATTTTTAACTCCATATCTAAGAATCCGATCACTAAAAGTGGGAGCAAGCGCTTTAAAACATAGAGCTATTTTTAGCAACTTTTATTAATTTTTCTTAATAAACTTTACATAGGCCTATAATATTTTAAGGTGTTTGGTTTGACTATAAACTGGTATCACCATGCGAAGTTTCATCAAAATCCTAGAAGAGTAAACCTTACGTTCTCCTTGTTAGGCATTTCAGTGAAACTCGATGTGAAAAACTCGTGTTGATTACATTATTACTATTTCATTGTTGATTTTTTTTGCAGATTTTAATGAAACTTCATATAATAATGAATTGTTCAAACTAGCATACTAAAATTTTATAGATTTGCGATAATTGGTCAATATAATTATAAAAATTCAGTAAAATTTTGGGATTACCTCATCGGCAAGTTCATACAAAATGCCTTAATGCTAATGACTGTATGACGAACGTATTTCAATATTTAAAATAAATAAATTAACATATCAATATTGAAAATAAAATTAAGTATTATATGCAATTGATCCATTATTTCAAGTGTAAAATCTACATGTGTACTTGTTAAGGGTTAAAGGTTAACTTGTTAAAGGTTGTTGTCCTGGGCATGTCCTACTAGGCTAGACAGACCGAAAACCGACCTGTACCTGTTTTTTTCTTATTTTCAAGGGTCATTTTCTGCAGACAGAACAAGAATAGTAAACAAAATATTTACTAATATTCAGTTTACTTTTATATAAAAATATTTAATCTCCAATGTTCGACAGGAAAATAAATTAGCAAGTAATGGTCTATAATTGATGTTTTATATATACCAAGCAGGACAAGTCCTAACATAACTCGGTGAAAAATTGCGCCACGATTGCATAGTTTCTTGATACATAAATTTTCAAAGACCGAATAATATAATTATAAATATAGTGAAAATGAATCCTAACAACCCGATATACAGAAAAAAATCTTTATCGGAAAATAAAAACTTATTTTTCCAAAAATATTTTCTCGTTCAGCACGAAGACTTCCCTAATATGGAATTCTTTGCGGGGACACAATAGTCAAACTACCTTCATTATGGCTCTATATATATATATATATATATATATATATATATATATATAATAGTATTTTTTATTTAAATAGGAATGAATATCTTGAGAATTTACTCTAATTACAAACCAACGCTGAATTAACTAACATGAGAGTACTTTTATTACTTCAACGGGTAGTTTTACTTAACATTTAAATTCAACCTTGTCCATGACACTTTGAACTTTTTGCAGAACTTTTATATTTAAATGCATTGCCATGAAAATACTTAATGACTAAACTATACCAAATTATTAATATACTAATCAATAGGATTCCTGATTTATTTAAAGACTCCAATTTAATGTTCCTTTTATGTTATTTATTCTTTTATCTTTCTATAAGATATTTGGTAAATAGTTTATTATCGTTGTCCCACATTAGAAATGTATTATAGTTCTGAGAAATTTGTTCAAACCCAGAATGTTCTAAAGTAATCTTCTTTACATCATTTGCAAACTATTTTTGATTTTAAATAAGTTTTAGTAAGCTGATGAATATGAAAGAAAGAGAAATTTCCTTAAAAGTAAATTATAGCTTTAAAGGCAAGGATTCGAAAATCTGCTAAATTTTAAAAGCACTATGATTTTATTCCTAGATAATGTGATAGCAACCAGTCATCTGGCAATATTTCGATTATTTTGGAAATGTAAAATATATCCATTTACATTACATTAACAGATCTAATGTAAATGTCTTCCATTGAGTCAGTTTCCTAAAACCACCTAATTCCTCGTCCGCGTCTTCTAAAAATAGCCATCGTATGGGATTTTGTTCTAATTATAATGTATGTCTCATTATGAGCAAAATGGCTTTTTAGGCAAAATTAATATTACACGTATGCGAATATTTATTCCCTTGAATATAAACTGCAAGCTTATATCATAATTAAACCCGTAAAGTAAACAAACAAGAGTTACGTCACGAGGTATCATAAACGTTTTTGCGTCATGGGCGAAAAATTCGCGGAAATTTTCTAGACCAGAAGATAATACAGGGACGAATTGGGGGGTAGAAGATTTTGTTGCAATCGACGGGATTGGTCTATTGATACATTAACGATTTTTGTTATTTATTGGTCAGGAATCCGAATAAAAAAATTGTTTTATTTTTTTTTATTTATATTTTAGCTTTGAAAAAAAAAAATTCAATATTTTCTAAAATATACAAAGTTTTTATACTTCAAATAAAAATTTTAAATTTATTTGAAAAATGTATATATTTCATATGCGTTATTCTAATCGTGAGGAATATATCCTCAGATGGATTCATTCAGTAAGGTCTGATGGGCATACACCATTATTTGAGTTCTGATTTGCAAAAACGGTTATAGTATAAAAGTACATTTGGTATTGAAGTTAACTTAACATTTAAATTCAACCTTGTCCATGACACTTTGAACTTTTTGCAGAACTTTTATATTTAAATGCATTGCCATGAAAATACTTAATGACTAAACTATACCAAATTATTAATATACTAATCAATAGGATTCCTGATTTATTTAAAGACTCCAATTTAATGTTCCTTTTATGTTATTTATTCTTTTATCTTTCTATAAGATATTTGGTAAATAGTTTATTATCGTTGTCCCACATTAGAAATGTATTATAGTTCTGAGAAATTTGTTCAAACCCAGAATGTTCTAAAGTAATCTTCTTTACATCATTTGCAAACTATTTTTGATTTTAAATAAGTTTTAGTAAGCTGATGAATATGAAAGAAAGAGAAATTTCCTTAAAAGTAAATTATAGCTTTAAAGGCAAGGATTCGAAAATCTGCTAAATTTTAAAAGCACTATGATTTTATTCCTAGATAATGTGATAGCAACCAGTCATCTGGCAGGTTTGATTAATGAAGTATATAAATATTAATCCGTTACAATAAAATTATTTACTAACATTTTGTATTATATTATATTACTAACAACTGATTACAGTTGTTACAAAGTTTCCTGATTTTATTTTGGTAAAATGCAATATTTTACTTCAACGGGAAGTTATTCAAACATGTACTTATATATATTTTGTACTATAATAAAAATTTGTACTACTAAAACATGTACTTGTATATATTTTGTACTATAATAAAAATTTGTACTACTAAAATGTTGTACTAATATAATAAAACATTCAATATTTTCTAAAATATACAAAGTTTTTTATACTGCAAATAAAAATTTTAAATTTATTTGAAAAATGTATATATTTCATATGTGTTATTCTAATCGTGAGGAATATATTCTCAGATGGATTCATTTATTAGGGCCTGATGCCATGCACCATTAGTTGAGTTCTGATTTGCAAAAATAGTTATGGTATAAAAGTACATTTGGTATTAAAGTTATAGGTTTGGTTAATGAAGTATATAATTATTAATCAATTGCAATAGATATAGTTACAATAAAATTATTCACTAACATTTTGTTCATCTTACCAGAATCTCTAACTGATTACAGTTGTTACAAAGTTTCCTGATTTTATTTTGGTAAAATGCAATATTTTACTTCAACGGGAAGTTATTCAAACATGTACTTGTATATATTTTGTCGTTTATTTTATATCTTCGTTGAGATCTAACCAACTGTGGAAGTTTGTAAAACTGCTTTTCTACTCAAAGAGATCTTAGACAACTTTTACTCGATTGAGAATTATTCGAAGTGAGTTTACTTTAAACTTATAATTTATTTATAATAAATGCGAGTTTCTAGAAACAAGAACTGCACGTGTATTGGATTTATTGTTGGGGGATTATATCAGATTTATACATATGAATTTTATATCAGATTTATACATATGGATTTATTTGGGTTTTTGTTGTAATTGAATGCCGGAAGAAATAAAAATGCGTTTGCATCTATTGAATTTTTTAATATATTGTTTGAAATTGGATGAAGATTTTGCACATAGATATATAAAATCTTGTTTCTACTCAAAAAATATAACTTTAGTAAGGAAGCAAAAAATTCAGCTAGATTTTTATGTGTTGACAAAAAGCTTAGATAGTTTTATACCAGCTTTTTCAACTTACTATAGTTTTTGCAATTATCCTAAAAAGACAAGTAAAATTTAGGGATAAAAATAGAATATAAAAATAAGATCATCTGACCATTGACAGTGATTTTGAGATCGACAGAAATTAATGTAGATTGAACTTTTAATTAGGTTTTGGTAGTGTTTTGACAAAGTTCTTTAGAATGTGAGCCTAGTGATCTTTGAGGCGGCTTTTGAATAGTAAACATTCATATTTTTAGATATAAATTAATACCAATAGAAGTCAGATTGATAATATGTAATGAATTCCAAATTAGGCAAACATCTAACGAATTCTCAAGATTGTCACTATTTTTTCGACCTTTTGGCTCTTGTCTCTTGTCGACGAAGTGTGAAATTTTAAGTCATTGTGAAATTGACTAATCATAGATCGCGATCTTCAGTGATCTCAAGTGCTTTCCAATAGTGCAGTGTTTCTCAATCTTTTTTAGGCCACGTCCCACTTTAATAGTTGTAATAGTTTTATGAGCCCAATCGTGAATTTTAACCTTTAAACATTAATAGAAAGAAATATAAAAGACCAGTTTTATCTGCATTGTTTTTAAAAATTGGGTTTGTTGAATCTGTCACCCATATATTGCATTGCATTTAAATAACCCAAAGCAAAAGGGTGTTGAATGCACTTTTAACCCTCAAGGAGCCTGCCTAACTTTCAGGTCACATTCCAAAACTTCTTGATATTTTGCCAAATAATTATGACTTTTTTCGTGAGATGATACATAAATTTGAATTCTATAACCTTGTCAATAAAACCGATATCACTATTTATGACTTTTGCTAGGCTTTTCAACCTCAAAAAACATTTTTATATGAAGAAGTGTGAACACTATAGGTCGCTGTGACTTGAAAGTCACATAATTCATTATTACCAAAAAATTAGTTTTAATAGAATTTTTTGTTTTTCAACTGCATATATAGGCTGCATATATAGGATTTTTTGTTTCCCTATTTTTTATGTAGAATAAAAATGCGGCCTATAGAGGATTAAATCGACCCTCTTATTAACAAACGTGGGTCCAATTTGGAAAACACTGCAATTATCATACTAGAGACTATCTTTTTATGTACTTTTAATGTTTTTTTTTTTTTAATTTATTAGCTAACTTCTTTATTGTATGAATTTTCTAACATTAGAAAATAGCAATTGAATTTACAACGTTTTTCGTAATTCACAATCGAATATTCTAAATATTTAAAAAAAAAAATTAAATTATATTACAATATTGTGTAAAATTATATATTAAGGCGTGTCAATTTTTGTGATCTTTATGGCACTCAGGAATTCTGGTTCTATGGGTTTTTTTAAAAAAAAAAATACAAAAGAAACCATATCTCTGAGGTGAATCTCGAGTTAGCGAAAAATACAATATATTTTTTTCTCATATTATTGGGTCGAGAAATTCATTTCTGACATTTAATTTTACTAATTATTATCCTCAGAAAGAGAGCTTTTATTTATTTTATATTTTATTTAAATTTTTTGCTACCTTTGATGAATATTTGCAATTTTTTTACTTTTCCATATTTTTTTCCAATTTTCCTGAATGCTCTAGAATGTTCTATGGATTTTTTATGATTTTTTTGTAAATTGTTCATTTTTCTAAATTGAATCTAAATTTTTTGGCTTCCTACATTTTGACCCATTTCTCATTTGATATAAATAGCAGAAAAAGCTCAAATCTTCTCAATCGTCCTGATATAGAATTCAATTTGTATGCTATTTATAGACATTGTAAATATACGACTCTCAAATAACCTTTCATCGAGCGTAATGTAACCTTTAATTCGCCAATTCATTTCGATGTACGCAAATTTATATCTCTATGTTATCATCAAAAAACAAAATATAATTATTATTTTATTTACCTCTCTCATTTCACTCCCAAAATAAATCATATAATTTTCCATCTATATTCATGATCACACAAAAAGCTCACACCTGTTTAATCAGCTTGTGTGTTTATTTCAGTGTTATTTATGGCTATTATGTTACGAATTTTAATATAAATTGTCAAGGTAGAATCATTACACAGGAAATCCTTAAATACTAAATCATTTGCCAATATGTTCCACAATTTTCATTTAACGGTAATACATGATATGAAGGGAACATAAATCTTACTGTGTATAAAGCTGTCATTTAAATCGATTCAATATTTATTAAAGTGAACTGTTGAATCACTGTTATAATTTTTGGTGTCATGATATATATATATATATATATATATATATCATGACACCAATAATATATGTATATATATATATCAGCTGGCCCGGCAGACGTTGTCCTGTACCCACGTCTACAATTCAGAAGTTCCATTTTTTTTAATATCCTCTCCTATACTTTTTCATATCCTATTTGATGTCCTGCCTGTGTGATTTATGGTCTTAACATAAGCAGTCTAAGAAATTTAGAAAAAAATAATATAGTATCTGCATTAAAAGAACAATATCACACTTGATTTTACCACACAACAGCTTCAGTAATTTAGTCTATAATTTGCATAATCTCGTACGATATATTAGTTGCTTTTTGGCAATTATAATTTCCAAAGTACATTTTTCTTAATAATAATTTAATAAGCATTATTGTTTATGTTCAAATATTAGTCGAATTATTTTAAAAATCTAGTTCATATGAGCATTCTTCAATCTAAGATCAATTTGCTGAATATTCTATATCCAATGCCAAACAAATGAATTTTTGACACCTGGAACCAAATTCTAGATCATTTTTTTAATAAGTAGAAATTTTTTTTGTATTGTTAAATAATTCAGTAAAGTAAACCTAAATGCAACATGCAATTTTGAACTTATTGCGTTATTTATTAAACTGAATTATATAATTTCATCTGCCAAACATATACTGTTGACTGTATCTTATATTATTTTAATTTTTGGCACATCTCAACCGATATTGCTTATCGGCAATAAAAATATAGACATTACATTTTTCTTGTATATTATATTCTAATATTGTCTAGGTTCATAATTTCAGCTAAATTCAAATTTCAAGTGAATTGACATTTCTAGCAGATTACAGTTCAAATGTTTTCAATGTCAATAATGATAAGTGTTTTTTTGTAATTTTTGCCATTTATTTCCACAATATTACTATAGTTTTGTCGTTCATTAAATCTAAAAATTTCCTTTGACAAAGTCTAAAAAGAATTATCAAAATCCGATTAACCGTTTAGGAAAAGTATCAAATCATACACCCGCACAGAAGAGTCAAATATATTGTGCATTAAAATTCGTTTTCATTCGAAAGCTCCGATTATCAATTAAAAACAATATTTGTTTTATAAATTCTACTAATCGGATTATATGCATATAAGCCAAATATTTTGAAACCGTATATTTACACATTTCTCTATTAAGCTGTTCTATATGGTGTTATAATAAATATATATATATATATATATATATATAAACGTAAATATATATATATATATATTATATTATTAACGTGACCATATTTTTTTTAGGTAGAGCGGACCTTTAAGCCCCGTTCTACCCTATATTAAATTGATGTTCAAAACAACACTATTTAAATTTTATTTGAGAGAGACATGGTAAAATATATATTATAAATTAAAATCGATACAAAGTGATTATTAAACCAGTACAAAACTTTTAATTTTAGTCCTCGATATAAAAATAATTTTTAGCTATCAAATAAAAATAATCGCTTTAAAAAAAATCATACACATGAATACCAGTCTTGAGAATTTTTGAAATTGATGTTTTTCTTGAATATGTACTATTTCTTTCCACTAATACAATTTGTATAATTCGATCCTCCGCTTTGTTCAAGATAAACTTCAATAATATCTTCATTTTCCAATTTTAGCGATTGTGGCGTGTCTTCTTCATGAATACGTTTTCCATCGAACAGGAACCTAAATTATATATTGAAATTTATCCACTATTTGTAATAAGAAGTAAAATTCTATATATTTTTAACTGCAATCAGTAGTTGATGAGTTTTATGAGCTGTGGTGCTAAATTCTTAAACGGTGTGGATTTTTCATAAATAGTAACCATAGACGTTATAATACACATGGACTGCTAGTCTTCATTTCTTTACCATTTTATAAGGATAGAAGGCGATAGTGATCTCACCAAATGAACGAGCATTGCCGAGAACCGTCGAATACTCTCGATGGCTTAAATGTCATAACAGTTACCATGGTTACGAAATGTGTGAAGAGTATTCGAACCATAGATCTTACACTGCTTGGACAGCTAGTCGAGCGCAAAATAAGTGTCAAAAGATAAAAGGGTACTGTGACGTCACCTAATGAACGAGCGTTGCCGACAATAGTGGAACACATCTGATTGATTAAATGTCATTTGTCACGAGCTTTATCAAGGAATAAATATTCTATACTCTATTTGCATAAACAATAGTGGATATTACATATTATATTATATATTATGCATCATAATATAATATGACATTTAATTAATCGGGAGTGTTTCACGATTGTCGGCAACGCTCGTTCACGCAGTGACGTCACAATTCTCTTCTATCTTTTGACACTTTATGAAAAAGAAAACAAGTGAGGACTAGCAGTCCATGTAGTATAAGGTCTATGATTCAAGCATGATTCATGTAGCAATCGAGAGTATTCGATGGTTCTCGGCAACGCTCGTTCATCCGGTGACGTCACTATTGCTTTCTATCCCTTGATAATTTTTAACATGTTTGGATTAGATTTTAGGTCAATATATAATATAAGATATACTCGTAGTAACCCACACGGTTTTAACTGTATATTATTAATTAATGGACCGATTCTGCACAACAGACCATTGTTATGGCAAGGCCATGTTACACTCCAACTTCCATACATTATGCTACTGAAACATACTGAATACTATCAAATTGCCATGTATTTACTGTGCATTCAGACGTTTTACACATAAACTGCAATGTCACTCGTATGTTATGAAGCTGGGTCAGAAAGACCCTGTTATCTAAGATCGTTTTTTGACGTTTGTGCAGTTTCTAGAGTAGGTTTTCTCTTTGACTACTTGAGAAAAATGTCTGGCTGCACATCAACCACATGGCTTTCGTCAATATTTATTATGGAAAGTTCTTCATAACATAGCCTTGCCATAACATTGGTCTGTTATGCGGCAGAATCGATCCATAAATTTATATTTATTTCTAGTACCTAATTCCACTCTCAGGTTGTCCAACATGGTCTTTGAATATTTTCATGACTTTTCCCATTTGAACAATTTTCTTAATCCGAAATCGAATTGATTCACCACTCTCCTGTTTTAAACAGACCATAACATGATCAACGTTCGGTACATTCGGAATTTCGGTTTGGCCTACAATTTCATCTGCCATAATAAAAATAATTATGAAATTTTATTAAAAATGAGAAATTTGCGAAAAACAAAATAATTAGACATTAAATTTTGTTCATCAGATAAAATCTGTCAAATTCAGTTGTTTTTAATCATTTTTGAAAATACTTTTTTTTAATTGACTAAAAATATGCATGTGTATCAAATCAGAATTAAAGGAAAACTTGTTTGAACCTTTTTGGAATGGTTTTTGGGTTATTGGCAAAAATATAGTCAAAAAATGACCATATGATTTGAAGTGTCGATGTTGATTAATTTTTTTAATTTTTTTTATGAAGAATGTGTACCATGATATAGAAGAACAATAATATTTAAACTTCATATTTTATGTTCAGAATAAATTCATTGTGCAACATAGTAGTATACATTTTGAAAGCTTTGATGTTGATTAAGAATTTTTTTTTTGAATCAATAAAATAACTGCCATGATATAGAAGAATAATAATATTTTAACTCTATATTTTATATCTCGCAATTATTTTAATGAATTTATTAAAGTAATTAAAGTTTTATCTCAAATCAATTGTAATACTAGATCAATTGGATTTTAACTGACAAAACCTTTGGATCGATATGAGGTTTGTACACCAATATTCGACTGTATTTCATTTGCCGAAGAATCAGAAATGTATTATTTATAAATTATTTAATTATCTATTATTTTGGATTTAATAAACCTATTATATGTAAAATTTAACTTAAAAAAGCTTATTTTTTATGAATTCTAAACCTATGTAAATGATGGAATGCTAAACTAAATGATGATCCGGAATTAGATGGCGCGACATTCAATGTCATACGGAAATAGATCAGAAGATATATATATATATATATATATATATATATATATATATATATATATATTTAGGACAGAAATACTATGGAAATGCAAATATGTACATAAAAATTTCTTCAGACTTAGGACTCCTATTGAATCAGTTATAATCAATTAAATATTAAATTAATCTTCACCCAGCATGCAACATAGCTTATTAATATCTATTAAAATGCACACCTGTGAATGCTGTTTATACATATTTTTCCCTCTACTTCCAAATATTTTTGTTACAAAATTCTTAACTTAACTGCTTTTTCAGATATCGATGGTGGACCTTTTTACCCGCGGAACTTTAAGCTCTTCTCTACTCTATAATATATGATTACACCAAAATAATGGAAATGCAATAATATACAATACCAAAATCCAATGTATTTATATTAGTTCGTTTACGAAACTTCATAAACATAAAATTAGAATTTATTGTTACGGCTTAAATTGAATTCTTTGTTTAGTAAGTTGTTGGAAGATGACATAATCTATTTAAATTTAATATAAAATTATTCTTAATAATAGGTACCTACCTAGTTTGAAAAAATGTAATTTAATCACGAACAAATATGGCTTCTGTGATATTAATCTAGAGTGAGTCATTAGAGTTTTAAAACAATCTTCCAGCATAATAAACTTTGATTTCTTCGTAGTTCACAATTAATCACATGCTTAATTATGAATAATCATTTGCTTAAATATTTCAATATTAAACAAAAATTAAATGTGACCATAAAGTGACGTAGTACGGATTATTATGACACATTCTTCAGTATAACATGATGCATATAACAACATAATTCGAAATAATTAAATTGGATATTTTATAAAATAATTAATTTAGTGATCAGAAAAATATAACAATTAGAGAAAAACAGTATCTTATTATTCATGTGACGAAAAAGGAATAAATGATTTTTTTGGAAAAAAATTTTAGTAAGAGGATATTCCAATTTATGGGTAGATCAGGACATAGTTTGGCATGGCTAGTTTGCCATACGTATTGGTTGTTAATTAATGAATTCAAATAATAGGTTTCAACATCGAACTAAACCACCTCCTTATATATATATATATATATATATATATATATATTTATATATATATATATATAGCTATTTATGAGCATATACATTTATAAATTTTCGCGCAAACATCATATAGAGAAAGTAGCGCAAAAACTTTCATCTCGAATTTACACAAACTCAAAGATTTACATATAAATATACACACAAACTCAAAGCAATATTAGCAATAATAATTTTTAGGGAATGTAGGAATATAATAATTTTTAGTGAGTTTTTTAATATTAATTTTCCAAAGTTTTTGGAGAAAAAGACATAATTATAATAAAATATTAAATAAATTATTATTTCAAAAACAAACAGAGGATCTTAGGTTATAAATATATTCATAATACAAAAATTGAGTTTTCAGTTTCTGAACTTTTTGCTCCGTATGTCCAAAACGACTCGACCTGTCTTCGCTAAAAAATAATCAGCACATCTCCCTATCTAAAAGAATCGATGATCCACATATCAACTTTTTCTAAGGTATACCAAAATGTTCAGAAACCTCTGAAACGTGAAGATATGCAAAACATTTTATATTTGATTTTTGGTCGATTACAATAATTTACCCCACGGAAAGTTAAAAAATCAGATTTTAATAATTTGTCCTTTATTATTTTGAGGTAGAAATTATGGCAAACTTTCGTGTATGACCTTTGCCGGTTGAACAAACTACTTTTGTTAATCGAAAAATTTGGACTTTCAAAAATTAAATGTGCTGTTTGACGTGAGAGAAGGCTACATCCGCATGAAACAGTACTTTCTGAATTAAATAAGTCGTATTGGTAATGTCATAGCCTTGGATTCGAAGATGTTGGCGTTGAATGGAGTTGAAAATATAATAATTTTAATGAAATTTTATATTTTATTATACAAATCGAGCTCATGACGAGTATATTCATCAATACATATAATTCTGCCACTTCTCCATGACGAGTATATTCGTCAATCACAGTTAACTGGTTAACTATGTTTTGATGGGTGTGATGTAGATTATGGCACGTAATCTGTAGAACAATTTCGACTTGACAATCAATAGTAGCAATTTGCTTTTCATGTTGATTTGCTTGTAATAGATAGATTATTATCAGATAATCTATATCAGATTATAAGATTATAATCTTATGTTGCTTATCGATCTACCTTTGATATGAAAATGTATTTCGATATAGAATTTAATCAGAAAATAGCATAAATGTATTTGTTGTTTATCAAACATGTTATTTATTATTATTATTATTATATATCATTCATTAAAAGAGAGGAATATAATTGTTAGAAGAAATAAGTGGTCTTTTCTGAGGGAAAGTGGGTGAACTATGATAAAACTACTTGAATGCAGAAAAATTGGATATAAGAGCATTTATATTTGCATTTCTCCGATTTTTATATCGATTAAAATATATTAATATATAATAAAATATACAGTACATCGATATATAGAACAAAGTAATATTTGCTTAACGATTATAGAAATTCATTTAACATTTTATTATTAAACTTGTTTGCAACCTTTCATAAAACCTAATCAATGCAATTTCTGATAGTTTGTTTTAAATAAAATTAAAATACCTGTAATTATATTATCTAAGTTTATTTATTTGACTCACTTCATTCTATTTTGTATACTAAAACATATTTAGTACATCTAGGTAAATTTAATTATATTTCTATCATACTGATTACCGTTGATATCCATGCTGCAAAAAATTTCATTTTTTACTAAAAGAATTATTTAAATGTGCATATCAACGATGATCAGTATGAAGAATAAAATTTTATTGCGCTAGATGTAAGTGGCATTTTGCCTAAAGCGTAGTTCATGAGGTCTGCGATATGTGTGAATTAATAATTTTTGGGTATCATGAACTTTTCTCATACATCTTCTCGCATATGCCTAGAAATAACATTTTGAAATTATAACACAGAATGAGATAATAAACACTATAATTAGGCAAAGTACATGAAAATAACAAAAAAAAAACTGTATGGAAACCGCTCTTTACTAATAACTAATCAGCAGATGCTAAGGAACGGTTTTTAAATGATCAAAATTGGTTCGGGGCTTTTTGCAAAAAAAATGTACTTTTCTGCTAATTTTAAAGAAACGGCTCGACCGATCGTCTCGCGAACTGATCAACATGAGTCATCAATTATCTTGCATTTTCAACTAAATTTACATTTGTATTTACTATTGTTTATTGCTTACTCCTTTGGCAGGGTAAAGGTTCAATTGGTCGTTTTTACCCCATCTACATGCAAGCTAATCTATTATAGAGGTTATATAGCAACATCTGTTGAATCTGATTAAAAATAACAATGCATATTATAAAACAAATAAATAACGTATACTTAAAAATTATAAGCACTGATCAACATGAGTCATCAAGTTTCATCAATTATCTTGTGATCTCTTAAAATAAAAAAATTCAAACTTCTGAAACGTAAAATTTTTGGGTCACATATAAATAAACAAATACATACAAACATTCTTTTTACAATTCAGGATGATTAGAAACGTTGAGCAAATCTAAAATTTTTTTGTATAAAAATCCTTCGAAAAATTAATAATGTTAATTAATCAGTCTTGATACGAATGAAGTTGACCATAATTGCTTTAGGACTTCTAGAAAAAAATCTAATGTTCATTCATAGAATGTTGGTATTCTGTTTAAATCACCACCATATTGTTCATTTCTTGATCAAATGAATTTTATTAATGCTGGTTTTGGTGGATTTTTCAACATCGTAATTCTAATTGAAAATTTCAAGTATTTTAAGTATAGTAAAAACATAATAAGACATATTTGCTACTTAATAAGGACTTGCTGGTGAATAAGAAGAAGCTGGCGGAATATAAGATGATGGTAGACAGAATAGAGGAAGAGTAGATGGTACTTGACTTTTTTATATATTCATGTATATATAATATATAATGCATATAAACAACGTATGCATACATAATATAGTATAAATAGTGCTTGTCGAAACTATTTGCATTATTCTTACACCTAACCTAGAAATATGGTCAATTATACCTAACCTAGAAATATGGCCAATGTGCAAGTTTATAAAGCCAATGAAAAAATATACTTGTAAATAAAACATAAAATTATCAAATAGTATTTTCTGATGGCAAAATATTTTTTCTAAAATTAATTGATACAAATTACATTGATACAATTGATTGAAATTAAATTGATACAAATGAAGTTGACCACAATTGAATTTGGAATTCTAATGTTCATCATAGACATAGAGGAAAGTTGGTATTGTGCTTAAAGCTCCACCATATTGTGCGTCTCTTGGAGAAGTGAAGTCTAAGTTTATTAATGCTATTTTTTGTGGATTTAATAATGTAATCTAGATTGAAAATTTTATGTATTAAATCAACAGCATTATAAAAATTATTTGCTGCAGAATAAGGAAAAGCAAACTGAATACAGGATGATGGTAATCCGAATAGAACAGTAGATGGTACTTGAGTATTTGTCTTTCTTTATATGCATATATATATATATATATATATATATATAAAATATATATATATATTGCATTCAAACGTTTTTAATTTAAATAAATAGTATTTCTTGAAATTATATGAATCTATTCGCATACATCTATACATAACCTAGAAATACACATATTTTTGTATATGCCTGGAAATATATGCATATATTATATATATAAGTATACATATAATACAGGATAGAGCAAGGCTTAAAGGTCCGCGTATAAAAAGATCCACCAGTAATATCTCAAAAATAAGTAAAGTTAGGATTTTTTTAGCAACAATATTTCAAAGGGTCTGTAATCAGCCATTGCCTCAAATTTAGCAATGTCATCATCAGTATATGAACGGTCATGTTCGAAAATCCACAATAAAGGTATTTTCTTTTGTTGTTAGTTTTTTTTTGTCATGAGCACTGTTGTTTAGTCTACGAGACCTTAATATATTTTTTTAAGTATACGTTAATTATTTGTTTTATACGAAGTATTATTATTAACTTCCCGTAGGGCAAGTCATAGCAATCGAAAATGAAAATTTTTATATATCCTCACGTTTCAAAACCTTCTGAACATTTTGGCATACCTTAGAACAAATGGATGTATGTGAGTGTGTGTGTATGCGCGTGTATGTGTGTGTGCGGATACAAATTTTTGTCGACGATTTCGAGAACACCGATCAACCGATTTGAACAATTCAAAAAGCATTCGATTCGTATTGATAAGGAGACGTGCTAATTAGTTTTTGGCGAAGGCAGGTCTAGCCGTTCCGAAGATACGGGGCAAAAAGTGCCGAAAACGGTAACTCAGTTTTTAAGAGAACGGGATGCCCCATTTTAATAATTCAAAAAAAATTTACTTGTATTGACAAGATGAAGAACTGATTAAATTTTTGGGAAGACAGGTCCAGCGGTTATGGACTCTCAATAAAAATTAGTTAGAAAATGTCATTTGGCGGTCAAAAATGTTTATTGGACATATGTACATCAAATTATCAGATATTTTATAGAGATTTTAATATTGTGTACATATTTTGTGTCAATTTTTTGGGTTCCGCACCAAGATTTTTGATTACGGTACGGGAAGTTCCAGTAATTTGCCTTAAGGCACTATGCCAGGCACCCCACTAGTTCGATTTTTTTGTAAAATTCGAGGTGCTCAAATTTTTGCAGTATAATCATAATTTGCATCATTTCAATTGGCGTCACGTTTTTTTGAACCAACCACGAAACAATGTCTTTATAAATATAGTTCTTACGTGCGTACCTTAAGGTACATTTTTAAGGCTATTTCTATATTTATTTATAGATATAGACGTAAGCTATAAATATAAGTATATATATATATATATATATATATATATATTTATATATACCTCTATATTATGTCAATGCATTAGTGAAATGGCGGCAGTGACCTAGAGAGAGTTTGTACGAAATTGGGTCAATATCAATTCTGTCGTAAACCAATTATATTAACGTGTACTCTCATACAAGTGAAATACAAAAGCTTGGTCGTTTAATTTATAAGTACTTATTATCGAATATAAATATTACGAATAAAACCCGAATAACACGGTTTGGTATAAAAATAATTATTAGTCACTTTTTTATAAAACTAGTATTTAAAAAATTATGCTGAAGCTGAGCGTTAACATAATTTTTGGATTTTAGTTTAAAAATGTTTTAAATTATATTTATATTTATTTATTTTAATTATATTATATATACGTTTAATATTCAAATTAAATTCTAACTCGACTAAAAAAATGTGGTTTCTACAAGCTTCATTCACGTAAAAAAATTATAAAAACATTCAATACAATATGAATACATTCAATGAGTACTTTTTAATATAGCTTATTATATAATTTAAACTTTAGTATAAAGCATTATGAACTTTTCATATAAGCTTTTCAATTAAATTTGTTTCTAAAAATTCAACTTAGAAGAAAATTTATACCTAACAATGAATCTTTTACAATTCATGTTGTAAACAATGATTATTCGTTATACGAGATAAATATTTTATATTAATTATTTTTATGCTAAATGCAGTGTTATATATTGAATTTCTCGAGAAATAATTATATCTCAAGAAACCCAATATAACCTTAAATTTAAGTTAATAATGATTTTAAGAGAATGATCTTTGAGTGAAACTCAATATAACTCTGCATTAATGATAATTATTATAATTTGTTTATCTGAACATGAAAAATATATGATCAAAGCTGTCAATGCGTGATACTCTGTAAAATTTTGGGAAAAGCATAAAATTTCCAAAAATCAGCTCATTTTTTAAATTAAATATTATTTCATTGATCGAACCAATTTTTATGGTCCTGTGTTACAGACAGTGCTGGATTTACAGTAGGGGCAATCGGGGCTACTGCCCAGGGCGGCAAATTTTGGGGGTGCGGCAAAATTTGGATAGTGAGAAAAAAATTCTATACAATATAATCAACTTTTTTTTAACATTTTATATTTCAAGAAATATAATTAACAAAACATAATACGATTGCAACGCAAAATTTGGGTTGAAATAACCGATAACTAAAATTTATTATTTTGCCTTGCCTCCCTCTCCGAACGTAAATTATCAAATTGGTTAATAAGTTATCAAATTTGGCAATTTGGCTAATATAAAGATCCATAAACAAGCTGAAAGTTCAACAAAAATATGTTTTTCAGTTTTCGATCCCTCTTAAAATGAAGAAATTGTGCACTTCCAAGCTTATAGCGTCGAAAAAAAATTTAAACTAGTGACTCATGGCATTTTGCCTTAAGACAAATTACTGAAACATCCCGTACTGAAAATTACATTTCATAAAGAGCTTTGAAATTTTTTGAAAAATGAAAAAATCATCAATACAAATCTAATATTTTTTAATTATTCAAGTCGATTTCGAGAACACGGATCAACCGATTTTTAAATGATTCAATTCCTATTGATAAGGAGACGTGCTGATTAGTTATTGGCCAAGGCAGGTCCAACTGTTTTGAAGATACGGTCCAATATCATTCAAAAAAAAAATTACAGAATAAATAACTGCTTAAATTTGTATGGGGGGCAGGTTTAGCGGTTTCGATGATCCAATAAAAAAATTTGAAAAAGAAACATTTGGCGGACAAAAGTGATCATAAGACATATGCACATTAAATTATCAAATATTTTAAAGATATTATAATAATAAGTACACATTTTGTTTACATTTATATGCGTTCTGTAACATTGTTTATCCGTTAGACTGCGACGCGGCGCTTACGCGCTTCTATATTTTGTCCCTACGCTGCTGAAGCAGCGCGATTGCTTTATAAAAAAGTTCGAAATTTCGTAAAATTTCAGGGATGGGGCGGCATTTTTGACAGTGCCCCGGGGCGCCAAATTTCTAAATCCGGCGCTGGTTACAGACGATGTTTTTATTATTATTTTATTATAGGCACGTTCCATTTGTCCTCATGTTTCTGTATACAAACAATTCTATATGTGAAAATTTCCTAAATGTCATGCAATAAACTTTTTTTTATATCTTTTTCAAAGTTTATGACGTATTAAAACGTTTATAGCACGCGGCTTGATTCAATGAAGCAATATTGTCTTGAGAGGACAATCAAATGCTAGTAACTATTCTATTAATTTGAATATTGAATAAATTATTTGATGTAATCACTTAATAAAAGTGGCATATAGATTATTTGATTTGTCACAGATTTTAATTTGTGTTATCAAAACCAGATCTTTTTTCAAAAATAATATATATAATAACAGGGTATGAAGTTTAATAAAATAAACGAGTAGTGTAAGGCATCGTACCTTAAGGCAAATTTCTGGAACTTCCCGTACCATAACGAAATGTTCAAGGAATCTTAAATGTTTTCAAATAGATTATTATAAATACTGTAACATTGTCTAATATTTATAAGAATTATATAAACTGAATTGCAAAGTTAGAATTATTCATTTAAAGTATATAAGTGAGCTTTAGAACTTTAGCCAGAATTAAAATTAAAATCTGAATTATTTTTGATATGCAAAAAGTTTTTCGGAAAAAAAATGAAAACAAAGTTTTTTGAATCATTCAAATCGCATGCTTAGTTCTCACAAAAACTACTCTATTTTTTGTACATTTAGCTCTGTATCTTCGAAATGACTGCACATCCCTTTGCTAAAAACTAATTATCACTTCTCCCCATCATTACAAATTAAATGTTTTTTGGAATATTGAAACCGGATGCTCCGTTCTCTCAAAAATTCGATTTCTATTTTCTGCACTTCTTGCTTCGTATCTCCAGCACGGTTGGATCTACCTTGGTCAAAAATATCTCCCTATCAATAGGAATCGAATGCTGTTTGAACCATTCAAATCGGTTGATCCGTGCGCCCAAAAACGTGGACGAAAAATTGTATCCATACATATATATACAAATACACACACATCCATTTTTTTTGAGGTATGCCAAAATGTTCAGAAACTTTCAAAATGTGAAAAAATGCAAAAATTTTCATTTTTGATTCTTGGACGATTACAATAACTTACTCTAAGAGAAGTTAATTAACAATAAATGTTCTAAAATAATTAAATAACGCGTACATAAAAATTATATTAAAGTCTCGTAAACTAAACAACAGTGCTCACCACCGAAGAAAACTAACAACGAAAAATACTTTTGTTATGGATTTTTCGAATAGCGTTGCTTAATTTGAGGTGATGGCTGATCACACATCGTTTGCCCTCTACTTTCAAATATTGTTGTTAAAAAGTTTTCGATATATTGCTGCTGCACCTCTTTACTCACGAACTTTTAAAGCTCACTCTACCTATATATTTAAATATATGTA
>NW_020539724.1:18639457-18663906 GCF_003426905.1 Ctenocephalides felis | reverse complement strand
TACAGTGAGATATCAAAGGAATTACTAAATACCTTCGTAATATAGACACATTGCTATTATTGAAAATTATTATTAATTGTAATTATTATACTAGTAGGGTACATGGAATAGCGCATTGAGGCAAATTGTTGGAAAAAATCAATCACGTGTATAATGGACGCCCCCTAACTATAGACTTTTGAATCTTTAGAATTACTAACACTTTTCACAAATGCACACAAATATTTTACATGATTTGAATTACAATATTATCAAAAATACAAAATTCTCAAGTGCTAATAATAATAATTTGATACGTAGTTTAATAATCACTTGTTCATATATGCTGGTATGTGGATTACAAGATAGTTAAGCTTAGAATATAATAACCAGAAAGCTTAGTGGGTGAAATACAATCTTGTTGTAGAACTAATGCCGGAAATTTTGCTTAAGGGCACAGAACATCATTGACCTGTATAACTAATTAATAAAGGTAATATTAAGGAAACTATGTTACAAGATTAGAGGTGATATTAAGAATATAAAGCTACCCTATGATATCAGAAGATTTTGTATGTTGAATAATTCAAAAAACATTTTACTTGTATTGACAAGATGAAGAACTGACTAAATTTTTGGGAAGGCGGGTCCAGCGGTTATGGACTCTCAATAAAAATAAGTTAAAAAAATGTCATTTGGCGGTCAAAAATGTTTATTGGACATTTGCACATCAAATTATCAGATATTTTATAGAGATTTTAATAACATGTACACATTTTGTGTATTTTTTTTTTTTGGTTCCGTACCAAGATTTTTAATTACTGTACGGGAAGTTACAGCAATTTGCCTTAAGGCACGACGCCATGCACTCCACTAGTTTAGCTTCTGAATTGCCAAGATTATTTGGTTTTGATGATGTCAGTTATTTAGATTTTTATGTGTATTCAAGTACATAATACTGAATGTGTGTATATCTATATATACTTTTATGCGTGTTACAAAAGTAATGATACATTACAGCAGCGGTCATCGCTTTATAACCGTTCTTTAATTCACTTCAATACACCTTTACCGACAATAACATATGTGCAAATATATATATATATATATATATATAACATATTTTGCAAACAATATGCTGCCTCCCATTCATCATAATAAATTTTATATTATTAAAATTCACTCTTGAAAATGATTCAATGTTTCATATTGTTTCATCATACTTATTAAATTTTATGTGCATATATATATATATATATATATATATATATGTTTAATTTGAGTTTAAAATTCGGGCGTAACATCAATCAAAATAGTATGAGAGTTTTTTTTTTAAGTTTATTTATTTAAAATCCATTCGTTTCGGCTAGCATCTTAGCCATCATTCAGTGGTAATCAAATTAAAATTTTGTTTCCTAATATAGCATATGAAACCATCATTAATCCGTGGTATGAGTATGTGCATATTAATAAAATATACATTTTTTAACATCACAAATGGTAAAACACACTAATAACCATGATAACTTAACAAGTTGTCGAAACTATGTATTTACTCTTCGGAGTTTAAGATAGAAATGACGCATTTTTTCTTGAAGCAGTTTTCAGCATGTGTTCAAATTTTATAGGAAATTTAAAAAGCGATGGGATCTTGTCATGTTTTAAGAAATTTTGACACGCTATTAAGAAACCATGTGTTTGTTTCGTTCAGGGTTTGTTTCCGTATTATCGAAGCGTTTGTTTATGACCCTGTCTTTATGCAATTGCAAAAACTTTTTCTATCTTAAACTCCGAAGAGTAAATATATAGTTTCGACAACTTGTTAAGTTATCATGGTTATTAGTGTGTTTTACCATTTGTAAAATTGAAACAATAATAATCATTTAATATGTCTATTTATTTATAATAAAAAATAGTTGTTACTAATAGTTCATGAAGAAGAGGATACCGCATATCCTCGAAAAGTTGAATAAAATAATTGAAAAAAAAAATTAAATAAATAAAAATTACTAAAAAATTAGGTTTTAGCAGTTTAAAAATCATAATTAATGATGCAGAAAACATAAACAATAATAATATAAATAATAATGAGTATTATTAGATTTGTGAAATAAATGGTAGTAATACTTGCAGATTTATTTTTAGCAATTATTTTTTTACAATCGTAGAACCTTCGATTTTGACACCGCGATATTAAAAAATCATAGTAGACATGTATTAAATAATCAAAAATTGAATTTTATAAGGAAAACCCAGTTTTAAATTCAGCTCATGTAAAATATATATCTCGATGAATGATGAAAGGTATAACTAGTAGCATTACAATATTAATATTTAAATTTGTTATTATTAAAATTTTGATATTAGTGTTTTTGCTATAAATGTGAATAAACATCAAGCAACGTTGCGCAAATTATATTCCATTTATTATAAAAAAAATATTATATTAATAACTTTGAGCAAATTATATTTCATGCGATATAATAAATATTATATTAATATTTTTATATTGACAATCTCAAAATCCTTATAACTTCCAACAAAAGTAATTTCTTTTACAATGATTTTTAACCATCTTTTCTTTTTCTCCAGGTTACTACCAGCCGGCTGGACCGCTGATAACTAGCAGCCACCACGCTACTGCAGCCAACCATTTCCATCATCACCATCATCACCAAAGTCAACAGCAGCATTTGATGGTTCAACAATCGCCAACCAACATGCAGCCAATTGAACCATCTCTGCAACCGAATCCACAACCATTGGATCAAACTGTGAAGAAGTTGAGTGAAGATAGTCAAGAAGTGGTGTACCATAGGACCACGGCGCCTTTGCCAGCACAATATGCTCAACAGGTAAGAAGTCTTATTTTTTTAATTTACAGAGGGCCAATTTTGTCCAAAATTTTGGTTTTTGTCCAAAAACCGACTAGCTAATCTGATTGTAGTTATAAACATTTTGGAAGTATTTTCTCCACAGTCTGGACACAGTCAGTGTTGATTTTATGGTTTTAATAGACCTACGAAGACTAGAAACTACGAATAATATAGAAATAATTTCTAATCAATAAACTTACGTTTAGTACACGGCACAAATGTTTAATTTTTTTTTATTATTTTTAAGGAACAGGGTAAAATATTCTTCTGATTCAGGTATTTTTCATTAAATCAAGATTTGTACTACGATGTAACTTTAAAATGTTTATTTATGCTGATTTCGTTGTTGATATCGGTACGCATACAACGACAGATCTCTATTCGCATACACGACGACTAATCACAATCGACCCGTATAGAAATGATCTCATCGAGAGCGAATGGCGAACAGTTCGGGCGTAACGCAATTTCCGTTGCATTTGTACGGATTAACACCCTCGTCGCGCCTAAAGAAGTTTTACTTCAAAATATCTTTAGTGGAAGTATTATACTCTTTCCATAAAAGTATATTCGCTTATTTTCTAAGAAAAAAAAAAACTTGATCGTAATCTGTATCCTATCTCTAGTAATTAATTTGACATTTGAATAGTTTGATTTATCCATAGTAATGAATATTTTTTTAATAAAAATGGATTTTAATCTAAATTTTTAAAATGTTTCTAAGCACTTCAGTTTAACTTTCTCATATTGTTAAAAATCATTATAATTATTTTCTGAGGATACCTAAATGTTTAAAACAGCATGGCAACATACAATTTGTTATTCAAATTTTTTAATGAAATCGATTACGCTATAAAAGGTTAAAATGTAATTTTAAATGCAAATTTGTAATGATCTCATTTATTTGCTAGCTAATTTTATAAGTGTTTAAAAATTGCATAATTAATACAAAATTTACCACCAAGTGATCTTAGATAGTTAGCTGAATTTTATTACTTTTTAACTGATACTATTTAGTGCCTTTGAAAAAATATTACACAAATATGGTTTAAATTAATATTTAATTTAAAGGCTTTATAAATACTGGTTATCAATTGTCATACTAATTTCAAAAAGGTATATTTTTTTAAAAGAATGCTACTCCTAAAATGCAAAGTTTTGCGAATGTTCTATGAATATGTGGCCTTTTATTTAGTTGGTAATTTATTATTACTCGAGAAGCACATAAATACTACATAGATTAATATTTAATCGATAAATTTTATGATTACACATAACGAATAATTTGCATGCATGCTAAATGAAGGTAGATTTGTGGTTAGAATGACATAATTCAAAGCAATCTCTAGGGGATTTTATTTCGAGTATTGAAGTTTTTTTTATAATGACGATTGTAATAAAGAATGGACAACAATAGATTTGTAATTATAAGACACTGTGCAAACATTTTCTTATGCACGATAAAATTCATTGTAAGTTCATGACTAGTGACTTCTTCACATTTTTCATCAATGACTCTTGTACTTCTCAATATTACTCAATACTAAATGCGTAAATTCTGGTATTATAATTATGCTCTATTTTCAACTTCAACAAGTCGATGAATAGTCATTACATCATAATATCATTTAAATCAAGAATAATCAGTCTAAATAGAGTAAACAGAATAATTGACTGTACTCATTACCAATCTTTTAGAATGGTAGTAATGCAGTACTTAAAGCATGTATTGATTTGCTTTCTTTCTTTTTTTAATATTTGATGAATCTTATTTCTAACGACTATCTTGTTTTTAGGTTTTACCTGCTCATTATTACCCACCTCCACCTCCTGGCGGTTATGGTGATCCTCAAGGAGCTCTCTGCTATGGTCCTGCTCAATATGGACATGCACAGGTTAATAATAATAAGAATATTAACTCGATAGACAAATTGATTGATATATATCTTTGAATCATTACTTTATAAAAGACAGATCTTTTTCAATTATTGCAATTTTATTACTTATCATTCGTAATAGATGTACAAAAATATAAATACTTATTTCATGGTAGATATATCCTTACTCCAATTGCAAAGTTAGATAGTATGCGATCGTTGATCGTCAAAATTACTCTATATTGCTTGTCTATTTCTTTGGTTATATAATTTATATATTATTCAAAATTCTATTACATTTAGGCGGTTGCTGCAGCCGCATATTACCATGCTGCACGCAAAGTCTATGCACCACCTTCACCATCACCATCAGGAGGCTCTTTAAATCCACCGCAACAAAATCCTCAGAACCTCCAAGTCGTCTCACAATCTGCAAATCTGCAAGCAGTTCCTGTTCCTGGTCACGACGCATTCAGAAGATACGTCGCTCCTCCTTATTATCCAGCCTATGCCGGAAGGTAAGTGGATGAGAAAAAATATATGGATGTTGTAACTATTGGACAAAATTATTTGACACATTTTTGTGTAATGTTATATGTATATTGTAATTCAAATGTCCCGCCATTACTATTAGTGATGTTGGCAATAGTGTTCCCCTACTATAACTAGGTATCCGCCATATATTTATGTTTATGTTAAAACTATGTAAAATAACTCTCTTTCTGCTGAACCGCGAACCAAGTAACATTTAAAATAAACTGAGTAATTTTAAGGAAGCATTTTTATTTTACCAGCTATTTTGGACTTGAAGTTATGGAAAATGATTTTATAATTTTAATATTGCTTCATTGTGGGTTCCAAGTGATACCCAAATGATAATTCGAATAATAATCTTTTCATAATAACCAGCTAACGAATAAATCTATAGTATCTTTTTGGCTTTATCAAGTATGTCAGGAAAAGTAAATCCAAAACTTAAAACTTAGTAAAATCATACATTCTTTTCATTTTATTTTATAGGATAACAATAACTTGAGGAAAATCAGATATAATCTTCTATATATAAAAATAAATCGGGTTTTCCTTCCTGACGAAATAACTCCAGAACGCACGAATTGATTTCGACAATTTTGCATTCGTTGGAAAGGTCGCGGGCTCCGTAAGGTTTATAGCAAAGAAAATTGAAGGAAAATTTCAACAGAAAAGCGGAAAACACTTTTTCTTTTTTCACATACGGCGTCATCTCTGATACTTAGCATGTACTAGAAACTAATATTTGCTGTTTGACTGCAACTCATTTGTTTGACAGCTACTCATTGTTCTCTGCTCAGTTAATTTCATGTGACAAACCGGCATTGTGTTCACTGTGAAATTGTGCAAAAAAAAAAGTTATTTGTTTCCTAACATTTCAATTGGAAACCATCAAATCAATAACGTGTATTGTGCAATTTTTATTCAATTTCAACAGCAGACAATTTTTTTCTTCATCTTTTAATCACCAAAAGAAATGTTACATAAAATGAAACCATCTGGTGGTGAAACGGAGTTCGCCCGGTTTGCTAGTTCTTAATATATATTTACTTTGTTGCTTACTGTATTAAAGAAATAAAAAAATATTTTAACTTCTGTTACTTCTGTTTGATCTCCAAATATAATTCATGCGGCAATTACTCATACTGTTATTCAGTAACAACGAAAAATTATTTAGAGACATGTTAAATTTAAATATTTTAGGTTGTATGTCTGGTCTTCTTAAAAATGCAAACTAAGAATGAAAATCTTCAACTGAACCACAAAAGTTTTGTTAAAATTCAATTCCATTTCCAGTGGTTCTCCTGGTCCTAGTGTAGTAGAGTACGCACCTCCGCCTTCGGCAGGTGGAGGGTTACCTCCTCCTCCAGGAAGATTTTATCCACCTGCATACGGTGCCCCTACAGGACCACCTCAGTGTTATGGGCACCATCAAGGTCCACCTGGGCAACAAAGAGCACTTGCCTATATAGGTAAATTTGAAACTGAAACTTTGATTATATATTCGATAATTATATTCCAGTTTAACCAACGTCGTTAATAAGTAAAATATCAATTCATATAATAGGTTGTCAAATATCTCCCTTCCGCCTTTTTGTATTATAAACCAAGAGCAAAAAAGCGGAAGGGAGATATTTGACAACCTAATATAATATTGCTAGCTACCAATATAAAAAAATATAAAAAGGTATTTTTTTATATTATATACCTACATTACTGTAGTCATAAGTAGTAAGTACAGGGATCTGAAATCCGAAGCACAAGACAGGGAAGCTTGGAAGCAGAAGTTTGGAAAGAAAATACATAAAAAAGTGTCAACAGGGGGGGGGGATAGTGGTAATAGGGCTGATGGCCTGATGGACGGGGAAGAGAAAAGATATCATTGATTCGTGGTGGCTCTCACTCCATGGGCATGCCTTTGGGCAGACTACCATTTATTTATTACCGTAGTCGTGATCATTATCTAATTGAGCTTTGATTACTATATTTCTTTTTCACTATTCAACAGGGGATGACTGGAAAATTGGCCACATTGCGCCACATGCTATCCATGTTATTATTTATTGATTTTACTGATTTTTTTTCCAGAGCCCCCATATCAGACCCCTTGCCCGTGCCCGATGCAAACGTGCCAGTCAAAAAACGCGCATACTGGGCCCCTTATTGGTAGCGAGCTAGCCGCAGCTGACAAACTCAGTTCGACATTAACCACGAGTACAACCCAAATGACGTGCTTATCGTCGAGCTGTCAGAACAAAATGATCGAGGCGTCGACAAATCTGTCGATTTCGGCCTCTCAATCATCGACATTGTCAGTTTCGACATCGAGTTCGACGTCGACAAACGTCGACCTTACAGCTAGCGTCCGCGACAGCGATTTGAGCAATGCCAACAAGAAGATCCTCGGAGTAAAGGGCCCAGTCAAGAATCATTCCTTATTAAACAGCAGCAGTCAGAACGACGGAGGAGTCGTAGTGGATGGCGTTATAGGTAAGAGGAAAAAGAATCAATTAATTCATATAGTCCAATAATAAACCAGTCTTAAGGGGTTACTCCACTGTAGCAGCCAAAATAACGTATGTTTTAGCAATTTTTTTTCTGGCGGAAGGAAAAGTAATAAAATCCTGATATTATAGATAGTTATTTATTGGAAAAATAGCTCATAATTAACAGTGGTGTAACCCCTTAAGGGGGTATTCTAGTGTAAAGCGATGAATCTTAGGTCATGTTTAAAGTGTCGTAAAAGAAAGCAATGATTGTTTTTACTATCCATTTTTTTTACCACTTGTTTATTAATATTATTAAAATACAAAACAAAAATTAAAAAATAAAAAAGTTGAAAATTGTAAAAAATGGCGGCAAAAATAAAAAGATTATTAAAATACAATGATGTCGCAATCTCCTGAACTAGCGATGAGTAGAAAATTTTTTTTTACAATTTGGCGACTGTTTGAAAAAAAAGTGTTTTTTTTGCGAGTTTCTCGAATTTTTTAAAAATACTAAAAATTGGAAATTGGGGATAATCCTGGTTCAGGCTATAGATAGGTCTATAAACAAGACTCTCTGAACATTTCAAGTAAATAGGTCGATTAAAACTCGAGAAATCGTGTCAACAGTACTGAAAACGTCTGTTCTGAGAAAAACGAATTTAAAGTTCTGTGTGAAACCAAACCAGCACGTAGACCGAGTCAGTAAAATGCCTATATCTCCGAAAGTAATTCAAATTTTCAAAAACCTTCTCGTACCCATATTCTTAGATAGTTAAACTTTGAAAATATGAAATAAAAAAAACGATTTTTTTGAATTTCTACACCAGAATACCCCCTTAAGCGTTTGGACATAAATAACTTCTTTCACAAACTCCCGAAGAAGTTTGTTTTATTTCTATTCAACTTCAAAATACAATTTGATCATTTTGTTTTTTTTGTTTTTTGACGTCTCAAGTCATTCTTTATCGTTTGACACCAAAGTTGGAAAAAGTATTAGTGTGTATAGGCTAGCCAAAAATTTAACCGAACCATTTCTCTATAATTAGCAGATGGGGGGGTCCATTAATCACGAGATCGATTAATTAGGGATTTTTGGACCTCCCATTATACGTCTATCTTACGTTTATCTTTACGTTTCAAAGGTTTCTGAATATTTTGGCATACCTTAGCAAAAATGGATGTATGTGTGTGTGTGTGCGTGTGTGTGTGTGTTCTGATACAAATTTTCGTCGACGATTTCGGGAACACGGATGAAGCGATTTGAATAATTCAAAAAACATTCGATTCGTATTGATAAGGAGACGTGCTGATTAGTTTTTGGCGAACGCAGATCTAGCCGTTCAGAAGATATGAGGCAAAAAGTGCCAAAAACGGTAACTCAGTTTTTAAGAGAACGGAGCGTCCGATTTGAATAATTCAAAAAACATTTTACTTGTATTAACAAGATGAAGAACCGATCAAATCGGCGGTCAAAAATGATCATTAGACATATGCACATCAAATTATCAGATATTTTATAGAGATTTTAACAATAAGTATAAATTTTGTTTACATTCCTATGGGTTCCGTACCAATGTTTATCCGTTAGACGGCTGCGCGGCGCTTACGCGCTTCGATGTTTCGTCTCTATGCAGTTAAAGCAGTACGATTGCTTTGAAAAAAAGTTCAGAATTTCCAAAATATTTCAAAATAAATTTTTCTTCAAAAAGTCTTTTTTTTTCAAAAAAAAGTAAATTTTTGTCAAAAATTTATAGTTTCTCAAAAATCTAATTTTTTCAGAGTAAATTTTCAAAAATGTTAATCTTTTTTTAAAAAAAATAATTTTTGGTACGGAAAGTTCCTGCAATTTGCCTTAAGGCACGATGCCATGCGCCCCACTAGTTTATGATAACAAATTCAATAACTTCAATGACACTATATTATCTCCTCATCTAGCAACTTTGTTGAAGTCATATGTTATATAATATTAAAATGTAATTTCTTATAACAGATTCAATAACTTCATCGCATCAGCAGAGAGTTATGTGCTTCAAAAGCGAAAAGGGGGCGGAAGAACTTACAGGTGCAGTTCAACGTCCATCAGGAGTCCCACCAATGATGTTTCTACCTCTGGCTAATCCAGCGGCAATTAGACTGCAGTCTGATCCTGCCAAGGACCAAACCATATTGAATAATAATCTGCTGATGACTAACATAAAAGTATATAATATTTAGAAAACAAGGTACATGGTGATTTATTATGATCTTTAAATTTATTGTGTCTGATATTTTATAGGTGCAAAGTGACCAAGAAGTTGTGAAACCAAGAAAACCTCGAATAGGCAAATCAATGGTTCGAAACAATATGCTACTAGCTAACAATATCCTAATAACCGCTCAAGAACATCATCAAGCTGACATCACGAATATCATCCTAAATTCATCTCCTGCAAATCGACATCATTTGAAACATAACATAATTTCGGATATAGATAGTAAGTGTAATATTATCCAAAACGAAATAATTAGGGAGGACGAAAAAGAAGGCTTTGAAGAGTTGATAAAACACGAAATTTACGACGACACCGACATTGTAGCAACTGATTTGTCAATCAAGAAGTGCAACGACGTGATTAAACAAGATGTAGACACTGTTGGCAATGATGATGATGAAAAAAAATGCAATGATGTTGATGGTGTTAAAGTGTGCAAAAATAGTACAAATGAAAAGCCTAATCCTAAACAACGGAAGAAATCTTCACCTGAATCTGATAATGGGGATAAAAATCCTGAAGACGGTAAAGTGAAGCCTGTTAACCCAAAGCATCGTAAAAGGAATTTGAGCGAAGACAAAAGTGATTCCAAACGTAAAAAGTGTTCGGTGGAAGATAAAAATAATTGTTCCGAAATTGTAGAAAGGACAAAAACAGATTTATGTGCAAAGCAATCCAAACCAGTTTCAAATGACGAACGTGCCACAGTAGAGTTAGTAAAAAAAATTAATAGTGATATTGGTTGTTCTAAGAAATCTGCTAATAAACCTAAACCACGCGGAAAGTCATCAGTAGAAAATAACGATAAAGACTTAGAAAAACCCAAAATCAATAAAAAATCTTGTGCAAATGAAGAAGCTAAACCGAAAAAGTGTGATATCATTAAAAAGTCAACTAAATTAAGTGGTTACAAAAAATTAATAAGGACTATTCCCGATAAAACTAAAAACAAAACTAAACTCAAAAGATTGGTTAAAAACAAAAGTGAAGTGTTATCAAAACCTTTGCCCAAGAGATTACAATTGTTAAAAAGTAGTTTGAGCAGCGATGTTTCTAGTAGTGAATCCACTGTAGCTAAATCCAAAACTCCAAAAGAAGCCACACCAAAAACCGTTGCTAAAACAACTATCAAGCCTGCTGAACTATCAGAACCCATGTGCAATAATAACAATGAAGTACCAGCAGACAGTGATAAAAGTAAAATAAAATGTAAACCTATCGCGAAAAACAGGAAAGGTCGAACTAGCTTGTCGAAGAAACAAGATGTTTTGCTGGTTCCTAAGAGGAGTTTGTCGAATCCTAGGTGGAGTAACGGATGGAGCTGGGAAGGAGAACCTTTTAAAGGGAATGTATTCTTGAATGTAAGTTATATCTTATTTACTTACATTAAAATATTTATATATATTTAATTTAACTAAAGTTGAAGCTAAGTATTTCGTTTTGAAAGCGTAAGAATGGTGTCGTAGGAAAATAATAAATGATTTTGGAATATACTTTCATATATATATATATATATATATATATATATATCAATATATATATATATATATATATAAAAATAAGTCGGGTTTTCCTTCCTGACGAAATAACTCCAGAACGCACGAACCGATTTCGACAATTTTGCATTCGTTGGTCCGCAAGGTTTATAGCTAAGAAAATTAGTGGTGCATGGCATCGTGCCATTTAGAAAATCATTGTTTTTCACATGGGCAGTTACATGTTGCCTGCTCACGAGTTGGAAAACCATCCGCTTTGTTTGTGTTAACGTCAGACCAAAAAACAAAAAATGTGGTTTACCAAAGAGCACTTCAATGAAACGGATAATTTGCGAATTCACTTTTATTAACTTAGAGAAGTTCAACTAAAAAACACTTCATTTTTGTAATCGAAATAAATTCATTACTGTTGTGCAATAAAAACAATTTTTTTCTTTTTAAATATAAAACAAACAAAAAATTTCTTCATCTTTCTCAATAAACCATCTGGTGGCAAAACGGAGTTCGTCGGGTTTGCTAGTATATATATATATATATATATATATATATATATATATATATATATATTCAGTATGTGGAATTAAATTTCAATCATAATTATAACACAAACAGTAACTGGTTTTGTGAACAGCGATGGATAAACTGTTGTATGAGCTTTGACGATATATAAATTACTACAATTTCCTAAATTTCTGAAGCTGTTGATAAGTGGTATACATATTTTATGATATTTTAATAGGAGCTTTTATAATTTGCAGTACATGATACTCAAACCATTAAATGCTCTGGTCGATTTTATTCTTATACAAGTATTTATTATTTTAAACAAGGCACGTATTCCTAGTAGGGACTAGAGAAAATATTCTTTCACTTGTTCCATAAATTGGTTTGGAATTATTTTCATCATCTCAGGAAAAATTAAATGTCTATTTATAAATGTGTCATACTAACAACTAAGTTATAGTTATATTTAGAGTAGATAAGTGATCATAAAATATTTTACTAGTTCACAAGAGTCTGTAAAATATTTATTAGCTGTTAATAACATGCATCAATAAGTTTAAGCAATTAGTTTAGCTTTTAATATTGGATATTCGGGTCGTTTATTTTCTATGTGTTTCTTGTCACTGTTTATATTGGCATCCATCCAGCAAATTGAATAATGAGTACAAACAAATTCTAATATTACAAAGCTATCCTTAGTACAAAATTAAGTTAATAAGTATATGAAACTTTGAAAGAACTATTCAAAATATATAATGATAAATATTAAATTAAGTAATTATTACTGTGAACTCAACATCGGGTTTATAGTGATGATGATAATTTTATTTTATCTCAAATATTTTATACATCCAAATATAAGTTTACTTTATTCCTGCAATTCTTCGACTATAAAATAAAAGTGGGAATACGAAAGAAGTAAATATCTGATTCTATTCTTATGATAGCTTCTTATTCGATATATTATGAAGTCAATGCAAAGAATCTTATGATAAGCAAGTAGTAAAACAGGAAGAGTTTATCTGAGGATAGTTTTATTATTTTTTAGCAACTTTATTCCATTGGTTTCTCACTATTAAATAAGGAGCCTATCTTTAGATAAAATAGCTATGTTATGTTTTCATGATAACATAAATATAGTACATATATGTATATATATATATAATATTCTAGATTATTAAAATAATCATTACCACTACAAACCTGATGTTGATTTATAAGTTCAACGGCAGAGTATCTCTTATTTTCAACGTTCCATAATTTTCGGTACTAGTACTACTAATTAAAAGGTAATATTAAAACTCATTTTATTTTATTAATTGTTTTTTTTTACAGAGTGATGAACCACTAGTTTCCCGCACATGCTACCCTTGCATGAGACACGTAGAAGGAGATCGAGTGAGGCCGAGGGATTGTGTTTTGTTAAAATCAGGCCAAAGAAAAGTTGATCTACCGTTTGTTGCCAAAGTAGCTGCGTTGTGGGAAAATCCAGAAGACGGTGAGTTTCTTTATAATACACAGACTTATACTTTGTTATAAATTTCAAAATAATTTGGTCTTGGAACGTAGTAAGACATATGGAAGTTTTGATCTTTGGTCGATTAATGACATCTTCATTGTAGATACGCTTTTAATTATTTTTTTAAGTTATTAATATTTTTATTTTTAATTGACAATTTTTGAACAAGATCAAGACGTCAAAATAAACCTCCCTAACTGACAATATGGAACTATTGGATTCACCAAATTCAAAAATTGGAAAGTTTTGGGTGGAACTCGATGAGAACTTGTGTTGATTAGTTTTGCACGACAATCAACCGTTTATCAACTCGTTTATTAAGCCTTCTTTGTATGAGTTTTTTTTATTTTAATAAAATAAATCAGGGTGATGTAATTAATGCTCTAGATTAAAGGAATAATATTTTAAAAATCCTAATGTAAATAGAAGTATATGCATTATGTAAAAAAAAAATATGATGGAAATTTGCATCATCATGCATTGCCACATGTCTAGCTCAGAACTATATAAAATATATTGTTTACTCAATCTTCTTTACTCTTTATAATAATTTAAAACACGATCATTATTTTTATTAAAGCACAAATTGATACCACTTTTACTGAATTGGCCCATTGTAAGCATATTCTTTTTAAGGTAACTTCTTTCTTGAGCATTTATTATGAACATTCCAAGAGTTTATAATAGCTCGATCAAATAGATAAGAAAAATATGCAAATACCACATTTTAGACCTCTTTGTTATAAGGTTTTTGCCCAAAAAGCTGTCCATGAGATCTACTTCTCCTATATGTTTATTGTTCGAACTTTGGCGACCAGTATGATCTTGTGCTAGGAATTTTGATTACTGACATGTAGAATAATGTTTCTTAAAAAAACAACACAAAAAAAACATTTACAAAAAAGTCTTTACGTGATGTAAATTTCCATCAAATAGTTTTGAGAACTTTAAGAAGTCACACTGATATAAATTAATATATATACTGGTATAAAAACCTAAATTAATTTATACATTAGACAAAAAGATAACACAAAAGCTTTCTGGAAACCATAGCAAACAGATAAGATTCCAAATGCTATTGAACCGATATGATTCCAAGGATCAGAACGCTTGCATCTATCTTGTATATTTGGCTATATTTGGCATTTTGCATTTATACAGTAAAAACCTACTTTTTCTATTAAAATTTCGAATTCCAAAATTTTTGCCAAAAAACGGTTTTTGAAAACCAACAAACCCTAGTAAATATGTATTGGATGTTTCATTATTTTTGACCAATAGATGCAAATCACTTAAAAGTAATGGCTTTAATAAGTTCAGAAGAAAAGAAGAACTTTCTATCTAGACCCAAATTTATAAATAAACAACGCAAACCACATACTCATGTCCCCAACTGCTTTCTTTAGTTCTTGCCCTCTTATTTCTGTACACATATTGTAATATAATTATATTACAAAATGTGTACAGAAATAAGAGGGCAAGAACTAAAGAAGGCAGTTGGGGACACGAGTATGTGGTTTGCATTGTTTATTTATACTATTATAATATAATAGTGAAAGCTTATTAGTTTAAGTTTCAATTACTTGTTTTTGTGAATTTTATAATGTAACTTATATTTCTCTAGGTGAAATGATGATGTCCTTATTATGGTACTACCGAGCTGAACACACTGAGCAAGGTAACCATTACTATCAAAACCACAAGGATGAGGTGTTCGCATCTAGACATAAGGACACGAACAGTGTCGCCTGCATTGAAGATAAATGCTATGTACTCACATTTAACGAATACTGCAGGTAAGATTATTCAATATTTAACAAAAAAAAATTGAGGTAGATGTAAATTAGTATTTAATTAAAATGCAGTCCATGAATATTCTAATATACATTTAGTCCAGTCATTTGGTCATTTTGCCGGTACAGTACTCCGAGAATTCTGAAAATTGGTAATCTTATAGATTTCGAGGTGCTCTTTACGAAAATCAACTTTGCCACCTCAAATTTGAACGGCAAGTTGCGGCCATATTGGAAAAACGGCGTCAAGAAACAGCTTTATTAAAATATCTCCTTTCTGGCTCATTCTACGATAAAAGTATCTATGTACGAATTAAACTAGATAAAATTTCCTATAATTCCTTAGAAAACCGTTTTTTTGTAAAATTGTTAGTTTGAGAGTACGGCCGCCTCAAAGTCTTTGCTGCTCTTGCCGTATTATCAAATCTCTCCATATATGACAGCACTTTGAACTTGGCCACATTCTCTCTAATAAATAAATATTTTCAATGTTAAATTAAGCGAATAAGATCTAGAAATAAAATAATTGGTTTAACAAAATAAAAGATATTGAATAAATTATAGAAAGCTTTCTCTAGTTTAATTTTGTTTATAGCTACTTTGCTGTTGAAGCTATGTTAAAAAAACAGCAAAAGACAAAAATATTTGAATTATTTTATTTCCTGATCTTATTCTCTTAATTTAACATTGAAAATATTTAAAAAGCGAAAGTAGAAATTCAGATTGTATGATTGGTCAAGTTTGGTAAATAAGCACCAGTTTCATCTGAAACGATTTCCACGATTTCTCATCTTCGATTGAGACAATTTACTTGAATATTATCCAGAGTCTCTTTTAAAGACTTCTCTTCAGTAGAATAACTAAGCTCATCCCTGAATTATGATTTTTACTATTTAAAAAAAAATCAAGAATATCAAAAATAGTTATAAAAAAATGTTCTTTTTGTTAGAAAAAATAATTTATTTGTCCATAGTTTTTACAATTACGATATAATTCCAGATTGTTAATATTTTATCTTTTTTATAAAATTATTAGAGACCCTCCACATCATCACCTGCTAGAATTAAAACTTGTACATTGCTTTTAATTTGCATTCTTTTTCTATATTTTTAAAACATTAATAAATAACTTATTTAAAAAAAGGATATCAAAGTATTGTTTTTTTTTGGTCTTCTAAAAACCATATAAAATTTTTGCCTTTGGACTAGAATTTAGATTTCAAAGAATTATATATTTTTTACCCTCATATTTCTGTATAGGTACCGAAGGCACCTGAAAGCTATGGAAGAAGGTATAGAACCCAAAAATACACTGGTACCTTTAAGTTCTATGACAAATTCTCAAGAATCTGGTTCTGAACAACCTAAACAACAAACAACAACAAATCAAATATCACATACTGATATGACAACGTTGTTAAACACATCTCCCGAATTGGTTTTGTTCTGTAGAAAAGTTTACGACTTTAGGCAGAAGCGAATCATGAAAAATCCAAGCTAAGATGGAAAAAAACAGAGAGAAATTATATTTATTAAAGACTTATATATTCTGCAAAGATTTGTAGAATAGAATTAATTAAAACAGACTGTTCGTTCAATGTAGAAATCGATTAAAGGATGAATTGATGATGATGTCACAATAAATATAAGTAATATAAAAGAAGAGTGTATATTTATATAAGAATGAAAAATTTGTTCACATTTTGATGCAATTGGATATTTCTATAATACCTGCAAATAATTTGGACATTTTAGAAATGACTAGAAAAGTCATATTTTAAAATATCAATTTATAATTGATTAGAAAAGTGTAAAATTCAGATCTATTTATCTGAATAAGATTGTGCGATATTTTTATAGAAGATTATTTTAAGATTACTATATCAATTATAAAAATATAGATTTATGGAAACTAAGCATACGAGAAATTGGCAAGATTCTAAAATAGTAGATGTTATTATAAACAACATAAAATAAATTAAAATCTATTTTATCATGTCACAAATTGCATTAAAATATTGATAAGATTAATGGTTATTCAAATTTAAAAATAATATCATATTTCACATAACTTCTGAATTTATGAAAGAAAAAATGTGTCATTTCCCACATTTATAATATATTAAGAGATCTGAATGAAAAACATTATCATACGAAAGTTAAGATAATTAAATATAAGTTTTATTCAAGTCAAGGAAAATTTACTACATTGAATAAATGCTAGAAAAAATCCATTATCTCGAAACCTGGATATTTGAAAATGGATTTTGATGAACAGTTGTGATAAACCAGACAAAGAATTCTTAATTAATTTAAAGAATAAGAATTTTCAAAATAAAGAACTATTAATATAATGAAGACTAAGCATAGGATATCTTCAAATTGAAAATTCGAAGATGGAAAAACGGAGAAAAGCTGAAAAATCGGGTATGTTTTTTCTAAAGTATTACTTAATTTTATACTTGCATATTCGGGGTCGCATTTGGAAGCCTTAAAATCTCCCAAAATAACGCGATATTTTTTTGATAAAGGGAGATACTTTTAGTAATAAGATAAAATATATAGTATTAAATTTAATACTTATTTAACAAGGTATTCAGAATAAAAATTAGGTGTAAATGCGGCCCTGAGTGTTATCACTTTATACGATGAACAAAGTGTTCCTTTAGCACTTTAATGATGGTGACAAATATCAAAGAAAATTGTTTTTTTTTTGTTTTCATCTAAAAATTAATAAAGTTATACTAATCACATATAATATATTCAATTAACATATGATATACATATATAATATATTTTAAAAATATTAATATATTAGATGAAAAATAGTCTTAGGGTTATTTCTAACAAGTTTTAAACATTGTTGATAATAGATATTAGTTAAGTGGAAGGCAAATATATATATACATACATATATATATATATATATATATATATATATATATGTATATATATATTTGCATCCTATTTTTAATAAATCTCTGATGACATTTAAATATATCAGTTGTTATTTGTCAATATCATTAGTATATTATTTTGAATTTGAATTAATGCATCAATTTTGAGTGAAGGTAAAAGCATATTTTTTTATTTTGGTATCATTTATCTATACATTTTAGATTTATCTATTTATATTCCAGGGCCCGATTATTTTATAAAATGCGTTTATGAATGTGAGGTGGCAATTTAAATTGTAAATATAATGCAAGTTTGATTTACTAATATACTTACAATAATTACAAATTCAATTTATACAATACATACATGCATTCATTCTTCGTGTTGATATTTACATTTTATAATATATTATTGCTTGGTCATATTTTTAACATTTGCTCTTTAACGACTTACTTATTCAATAGATTCAATTCTTCTTTTATTAATTATTTAATTAATTAAGTAAGTGAATTATTGTTGAATTGAAGTGCAATTGATAGTTAATTTAAAATATTTTAGTTGAAAATTTAAACATTGATGTATTAATTAAATCAATGGGTTATAAATGATATATTGATGTTATTGGTAAAATAACAACAAGTTAAATATATAATATTTGATAGTTACATAAAATGTTTTTTGATTTTTACATAATTTCTACAAACAATTATAATTCCTTTTAAAATACTGAAAGTTAAGTTTGGGCATTAATTTATTTGATTTATTAATTTATTTTATAAAATATTTATAAAATAATGCAAAAAATATTTTTCATTAAATTGTTTTATGCCGAAAATGATACTGATACATTTTTAATACAGAATTTGAATTATTTAGAATTTTAATAGATATATATATATATAATTTTATAATAAACATTTATGGGCCAGTCATTAAAAAAAAAAATCTGTTTGTTGAACTAATAACTCAAATGTTTCATATATATCAGTATTATGATATTTCAATTCAATTTGATTATATATATATATATATATATATATATATATACATGCTGGTGTAAATATGTATGCATATATTTCTACATAAATTTGTATAACGATAAAGATTGCAGGATATACTAACTGCATATAAATTGATATAGTTTTGTTCAATATAGTTTTACCGTAAAACTTCTTTATATATGTTTGCATATTTACACATTATATATATACACACATATATATATATAATTATATATATATATATATATATATATATATATATATATATTAGGGTGGTCCTTAAAATGGTCATTGTCGATTTTCCTTGCTCCCAGGGGCTCAAATGGTTCCAAATTGATAAAAAACAATTCTCTGAAAGTTTTAGCTCTTAATATTAACGTTTAGATAGAGCGCAATTCAATCGAAGTTTGTATGGAAAGAGCATGGAAAAAATTTTGAAAATTTAAAAAAAATGTGTTAGGTATAACTTAGCGACAAATGAATGAGTTTTATTCATTCATTTATTCGCTAAATTACATCTAAAAAACATTTTTACAATTTTAGAAAAATTTTCCATGCTATTTCCATACAAAACTTTTATTGAATTGCGCTCTATCTAAACGTTAATATTAAGAGCTAAAACTTTCAGAGAATTGTTTTTTATCAATTTGGAACCATTTGAGCCCCTGGGAGCAAGGAAATTCGAAAATGACCATTTTAAGGACCACCCTAATATATATATATATCCATATATATCTTACAATATCCATGAATCGATGACCAATCTTTAACAAACTTCTGTAGATTTATCATAGTCGATAGGAATAGTATTTTATAGTGACTGTAAGTACATGTCTTCTAAATTATGTAAACTTTACGACACTAGCAAATCTTCATTTTTTTCTCTTATGCCATAAACTAATTGTCGATAATTGAAAAAAACATTTTATAATTTGATATCATGAGAAAGAATTTGAAAAAAAAAAACTTTTCAGTGTTAGAACATATTGAGTTTCAATGTACAACCAAGAGCTTTGGTCAAACTGGTTATAATAACTCTTGGTTATTATGGTCAACTTTTATCATTTTTGTTTATTTAAACCATTACCATTGCAGTTTTGTACAAGTAAACTTGCATTAATATTTTTTCCATCATTGATTTTTATTAAATTATTGTATTTTTTTCATAAGAGGAAGAAATCAAGAGAGCATTCACCTGGCATTCCCTTTTTCCCAAAGAGAGTTTTGCTGTATAAATTTACTTATGCTACAACAATATTTATATATAAATACAATATAGAGAATAAAACTTAATTATTAGATTAACATAAAGAAAAGAAATACTACTGTTCGCATAAAACGATATTTTTATAACAATAAAGTAAAACTATGAGATGACAATGTCGATGGATTCGCGTCACACCCCCAAAACCCTTGTAGAGTTAATTATAAATGTAATTTTAAATGAAAAAAATCAAAGATATATACATGTAAATCTGTATGTTGTCGTTATATTATAAATAAGCATATTATTGTCTCATTTGCATATAAAGTATATTATTTTTATTTGTATAAAATGTTTTGTTTTAGATGTATTATATTTGTGAGTTGAGAATGAAGAGGATCATAAATTTGTACATTTTTTTGGTGTGTGCTTGTTTGTGCCCTATTATTTGTTGTGATGAATTGTTACCAAGGTTTTTCGATAATTAGAGAAAAAAATATTTAATAAATAATCATAATCAATCCTGATATTTCTGCAAATATGTACATATTGAAAGATTATTATTATTGGTAATTATCTTTCACATTGATAGAGAAACACTTTAAATTTCCTTGTTCACGAAATAGAGATACAAGGTCTGCATTCTTTATATAACATCATATCACTTATGAAAATATTTAAAGTAAAATTTTTTAGAAGATGAGTCTAAAGTCTTGGGTATTTTGGAGAAAACTTGATTAAATCTAATACAATTTTGACGCCATACTTGAAGCTTTTAACCCACAACGACGTACAAAATGACTTGATGACGAATAATTCTTAAAAAACTTGCATTGTCTCACACAAACAAAATTTGAATGAAGGTGAAGAATAATAAATTATTGCACTATTATCTTCATTTTTATACAGATTTATTTTATATATTTGTTTCTGAAACTAAAGAGAGTTTTTTAAGATTTGTCAACGCATTTTGTATGTTGATGCACTTAAAAGGTCATATTTTGGGTTGGAATCGTGTTTTCATTAATAAAAGTTCCTCCGAAATAATTTGTATTGTTGTTTTTTTGGATTGAGGAAGTGACTGAAAACTCATTCAAATTAATTTTTTAAAAATGTTGAACAATTTTATTTATTGTAATGAAATAATGAGTTTAAAAAGCAATATACTGATACATTTGTTAAAATTCTTTATTTAATCAATTCCTTCTTAAGATGAAAGAAATATAGTAATCGAAATGAAAATAGAAATTAATTAAATGAAGAAATATCTAGATATAACTACCTGGATTATTTTTCACCTTAACATTTCAATAAAATCTTTTAGCACTTTGAACATCGTACGTAAAGAGCAAATTATTTTAAAGCATAAATAAATAATGCAATTTATAATTATTTATTTATGGGTCTTAAGAATTTTAGCAGAAATATTCAGAAAATTTATATTATAAATCAGTAATCATAATTAATGTGGACATTTACATATTTGCAGAAAAAAATGTATTAGAGTATGATGATTGTAAACATGAACATTGAAAAACTGCCATCAAATCAGAAATTTTGTCTGTAGTGAATTAATTTTGTTTGAGACATTTTTCATATCAAGTTGAACTATTTTTTGAAAATAAATATTATATCATTTTTGTAATATAGAATTATATTAATTGCATATGCTCATTTTTGTAATTGAAAAGAATGTAATTGCTGTACCGAACGTTGCTGGTGAAATGTAATTGTAGTCATAGTAATAGATGCATAGTTTATTTATTCAAAATTTCTTAAATATCTTTATGTATTTATAAATATGATCACCGCAAATCAATAGATATGATAAATATGAACCGTAAATCAATTGTTATTTAATATAGTTTAGATTTTGGTTCTAAAATTTCGAATTTTCTTACAATTCAATTTTTTTCTTCTATATTTTTTTCTTCCTAAGATTTATAAACTTATTAGTTGTTATAAAATCAATATTTTATTAAAATATGGAACATATAACTTGAATTTTGCAACATTTTCAATTATCTCAAGATCAACACTTTTTCAATATGATTTAAGAAGTAAATCTTAATATTACAAATCCAGTATCAGATAACGTGCAGCAAATTCATTCAAAGACATCATATCCATTTTTTAATTTATTATTTTACATTCCCAAAAAATTCTTTGAGATATTTTTATTTATATAAACATTAATGTTTTAAAACGAATTTGTTAAAAACACATTAGAATCTAATTTGTTTAGTTTATATTGAATCTTTATTTCCATATATTTTAATATTAGAATGGTAGTTTATTCTTAATCTCACAATTTAATAAATATTGTATATTTATATTGTCACATTGAGTGTACGTTTTTATTTTATTCCACAAAAAGTTTTTTTTCAAATTGTATGTATGAATACGTCAATTCAACTTAGGCAGAATTATTGTGTAGATCTTATTTATTGTGATTTATTATGTTTACTATAATTTAAGATCATTTTATATGAATATGAAAATATTTTTAATTTTGTTTTTTATTTAAAAAAAAAACAATGGGCGACATTCGGAGCTCTTATAGGTGCCTTGATGTTAGTACTGTATGTTTACGTTGCTTCATTTTAGAGATATAGTCAAGTATTCAATTCATTTGTATGTGTGAATTATAAAATGTAATGTTGAAGTTATGATAATATATAAATATATATTTAAATCCTCAAAATATGTTTTCTTCATATTAACGATATTTATGTTTGTTTCAGGAAACAAATATGAATTGCCTTCATTTTGTACTTAAAGACACATATGTATTTTAAATTGCACACATATAACATTTTTAATACTTTAATTATATAAATATAAACAATTGTTTTTTCAAGAACCTTTTTTGTAAACTTGTATTTTTTGGTAAAAACAATAAATTTTCATCACCAACAGATGAGGAATAGTCGATTCCTTAATAAAGATCTTTTATTGTAATGATTCCACACTGCTGCACAATATAGATAAACGTAATTAAATTACTTAAATATTTCTTTTTATTAGTAAATATGAATGATTATACTATATATATACAGGGTGTCCCAGACCTTGACTAAATGAAAAAAATTTTAAACAAAGTTTTTGCCGTCTTATTTTTATCAAATATTCAAAGATATCTAACCACGGATGTTTAAACAAAGTTTTTGCCCTTCTTCAAAATTGGCCTTTGTCAAAATTGTTTCATCAAAAGTTTATATTTATATAAAAAGACAATTCTGTCTCGAAAGTATCAATTCCATATCGTTAATATAGTCTTGAAAAATTATTACAATTTTATATATATATATATATATATATATATATATATATATATATATATATATATTTATTTGAAATATTTTTGCAGCAGATTAAATAGAAAAATTATTTATTCCATTAAACGTTTTGACACTTGATGTGTGTCATCATTTAGTAATCTAAAAAACATACTGCATAAATACACAAGTTGATAATAAATATAAATATATAAAAAGGAAAAAATTATACATACCAAACCAGGAAAAACAACAGAAAAAAATAATTAATGATGTCAAATTTATTGAACACTAAATTTGTGTAAAAGAATAATACACTGTTATATTAGTAACGAGGAATTAAAAGAGCACATATTATTATATTATATTAAGTTATAATAGTTATTTATTCATTCATACACCTTGAAATTTATGTAATATTCAAAAACGTATTTATTAATTTCAAATCAAATAAAATATGGCAATCCAATCAACTGCCATGAACTTACAAACAGACTCAGTGAATGTTGGCGCACCTGTTTTAATAGACTACCACTCAGGAGAGCCACAATCAAAAAACTTACGTTATCACTGACAAGTGGCAAGTATAAATAGCCACTCTTAAAAATAATAAATAATAATTAATTTGACTTCTGAAACGAAAGACCAGAACTTCATAGTCATAATTAAATATCACCTTTTTATAATGTTATCTAAAATTCAGAATGATTAAGTAATGTGACGGCTGTTGGGTAGATGACGATACTGTTTCAA